>NW_015505826.1:507021-521147 GCF_001515645.1 Sinocyclocheilus grahami
GAGTGTGTGTGTGTGTGTGTGTGTGTGAGAGAGTGTGTGTGTGTGTGTGTGTGTGTGTGTGTGTGATTTTTGCTATACTGTATATATTCCGCAAAGCAATGATTTATAGTTTTAGTGTGTGTTTTTGTCATTTTTAGTATGTTTTTTAATATATCTATGTCGTTTTTATACATTTTTATTTCAGTTTTAGTTATTTCAGTACCTCAAGTGAAAATGAGAAATGTTTTTATTTCAGCTAATATTAAGTAACAATATCGTTTATTTATTTATGCATTTGTTTATTTATTTATGCATTTATTTATTTACGGCCTATACATGTGGCACATGACTTTGCTACCTGTATGTTCAAAATCAGTCACTTGTGAGATTTTATTTTGATTTGAATGCTATCTATTAAGGGCACTCACTAGGGTTTGGAACACAGTTCATATGTACTGTACACACCAAAACTATGCGTGGAAACCGTTTAGGACCGTTTCTCGAACTCTAATTTAACTAATTTACCACCTATTGGTCACAAGTTCAACACACACACACACATATTTATTTACGGCCTATACATGTGGCACATGACTTTGCTACCTGTATGTTCAAAATCAGTCACTTGTGAGATTTTATTTTGATTTGAATGCTATCTATTAAGGGCACTCACTAGGGTTTGGAACACAGTTCATATGTACTGTACACACCAAAACTATGCGTGGAAACCGTTTAGGACCGTTTCTCGAACTCTAATTTAACTAATTTACCACCTATTGGTCACAAGTTCAACACACACACACCCACACACATACACACATGCAAACAGAAAGCCCTGTGTACTGTGTACTAGAGCTCGCAGAAAAAAGACGCACCCGGGAAGAAAAGACGAAAAATGTGCATTCGTGCCGCGAGAGAAGCGGGCGATGTGGCGCGCGGGGGAAAAGGTATCAGCCCTTGTCAATTTCAGGTATTTACACTTTAGTGGTTCTGGCTGTTTTGTCCTAAGGTGGCACCTTTAGTGCGGCAGATGTGTGAGAGAGTGGCATCCCGAGTCGCGCCCCAGGGCCTGCTGGGTAATTCGGTGATGTCAGGGAAGGGTTGAGGAGAGCCGAGCTGACAGACTCTAAGACCAGAGGGCACAACTTCCACTCAGCTGGATCAGAGGCCTGCAAATCGCTTATGAATAGTCATTAGAGTTTCATTACCTTCTCCTCCCTCTCTCTCTCTCTCTCTCTCACTGCCTTTTGTCATCGTCACAAGGTGCAGCATTTAATTGCCAATTGATTTCTTTCTTTCTTTCGCCGCTCTCCAATATGACAACATGTCACACGGTTAAACAGTGGCGGTGCTCCCGAGGGGATCGGATCGAGTCTCGGAGCATTCGCACAACTGCAAACGCTTGGACTTCTTCAAATCGCATCTATAATTAATACCAAAGAAAATCACAAACTGTAATATGAGCTAATGCGGGGAGTAACTACAGAAGCAATGTTACCAACTCAACTACATTATTCAGCAGCCTGACAGTCGTTATCCAGCAGTCAGTTACGTTTTACAGAGCCAGGTCATGCATCACATAACCAAACCCTACCTCATTCGCTTTATGTACTGTGATTTTTTTTTTGTTTTTGTATAACAACACATTGATTGTGGATTAAATGTATAAAAAAACAATGAAATATCAGATTTGCTACCTTGAGATCAGTACAAGTGTTTTCTGGTACCTGATATTGATCAAATCAAATGATCAATATTTATTTTTCTTAGTATCTGTGGTTATAAATACAGTGCATGAACAGAAAAGTCACATGACTGAACTGCACTTGCTAAAACTGCTTTGGTGAATCTGGTTCATTTTAGTGAATCAGTTCATTTGGACACCGAAATGAATCTGATTCGTTTGAGTCTCTGCTTGACATTGTATATCTATAAATAGCATCCAAATATTTAGTTGAATGCTGTTGTTGGTGTAGTTATTTAAATTAGGGTGTTATTAATTTTCCGTTTTAAAATGTGTGCAAATTAATAGCCAATATGTTTACGTCATCTCATAGTTTACTTATTGAATATTTAGTTACCCGTGTTTTGTTAGCAGCTTTTATTCTGACCGAATCGTAGTTTCGAAGTACTCAACAACAACAAAAAAAATAAATAAATAAATATATATATATATATATATACTGTATATATATTATTATTATTATTTTTTGTTGTATTTGTATTTTTTATTTTGTTGCATTTTTGTCATTTTTATATAATTATTTTTATTAAAAAATGTAAAATATTTCAATATAGTTCTTAATTTGCATTTTAGTTTTAGCTTTAGTTATTTTAGTATATCAACATCAAACTTAAGGAAAATGAGAAATGTTGCTTTGGCAACTAGCTGAAATACAATAATGTTAATATGTTTAATATTTTGAGTTTTTATTTTTGTACTTTGCATTTTAATGTTAAAGTTTGTATGGTGTTTTTGTAATTTTTTTTTTTACAAAATGTATTTAAAAACATTTCTATATAGTTCTTAATTTGTATTTCAGTTGATTTATTTTAGTATATTAAGTTAAACTAAATTAAAATGAGAAATGCTGTTTTGGAAACTAGATGAAATAAAATAAGGTTAAGATTATTTATCTGTATTTTATTTATTTTTTTATTTTAATGGTTTAGGATAAGGTTTAGTTAACTATAATGACCCTGCTGGCGATCATATAGGCATTGCTATGTGTGCTCAGACATTTAAAGCAACAAACACGCCTGTTTTGCGGATCACGGCCCGGTATCTGTCAGCTGCATGCGTGTAGCGTGTTAGACGCGGGACTGACCGCTCCCATCAGCCTCCAGTAAAGCCATCAAAAGGGGCCCCGCTCTGACAGGTGAGCCGACGGCCCTCCAATCCCCCCGCGTCTAGCGCTTCTCCTCTAAAACCTCCATCTCTCTGCTCCGCGTCTGACACGCTTCACGTTCAACTTCAACAAGCAGGCCAGAACAAAAAAACAGAACAAAGACAAGTGGAAAGAGAAAATGTGATTTGTGTGTCATGTTCTCGGTTGTATCTTGTTTCCGTTCAGTGATTTTAGACCTCTTTTTTTTGTCTCCCTACAATTCTTTCCGTCTGCGATGAATACCGGCGTGTTTGCCATTGTGTCGACATATCTGAACGCTCGTGATTATCAGGCAGGTACACGCGCTCTCCGGCGCTCTGCGTGAGTGAATGGTGTCAGGCCAGCTTAATAAAACACGATCCGTCCTGTATTTACTAAACAATTTCTCCGGTCGCTGCGGTTCGAGGGAGCGTGCATTGTTGCCGGGATACGTGAAGCGGCGGCGCTCTCCTTTGGCTCGAAGCGCGGGTTGATTACTGACTCACGCCTTTAATATGCCGCATAATGAGCAAATCTCAGAAATGCAGGAGCGCTATTCGAAACCAACAATGTGAGCCAGTAATGTGAGTGTGTGTGTGTGTGTGTGTGTGTGTGTGTAATAATGAGAGTTGTGCTGGGTAATGTTCACTCTATTGTAGCAGAGCAAACACAGCATCGCATTTAACTGCTCAGACGTGTTTCGAAGAATTGCAGCATAGCCCCTCTCTCTCTCTCTCTCTTTCTCGTGATTGGCAGCTCTAGAGGTTGCCAGCGCTGTTTCTTCAAACCTTTTTCAGTGTAGCAGGTGCGCCGTCCTGGTTAACAAGCGATAATTACACATTCTCTGCCTCCCAGACACAGATCAGGTCACTGGCACAATTACAGGCCTTGTTTTAGAACGGCTGACAGAGAGAAGCGTTACTGTCTCTATCTGTGAAGCTCAGCGCTGATTACTGCAATGAAACTTATGCTTTAAATGCGACAAAATATACTAAACAGACTGCTGAAATTGTGTTACAGGGTCCTGAAATCACTAATGAAAAGTTTGCTCATGATACGTCACGTATTTGTGTGTCATCAAGTGTATTTATTTAAAGGGATAGTTCACCCAAAAATGCAAATTAGCCGATGAATTACTCACCCTCAAGGCATCCTAGGTGTATATGACTTCCTTCTTTCAGATGAATCCCGTCGGAGTTATATAAAAAATTGTCTTTGATTTCCCAAGCTGTTTAATGGCAGTCAGCCGGTGTTGCAGTGCATCAGTCCAAAATAAGTGAAATAAATCACATCCATCCATAATAAAAAGTGCCTTTTTATTAAGGAAGTCATATACGCCTGGATGGCTTGAGGGTGAGTAAATAATGGTCTAATTTAAATTTTTTTGGTGAACTGTCCTTTTAAATTATCATCTGTCAAATGATCCAAATTAGGGATGCACCGATACCGATACTGGTATCGATATCGGGCCCGATACTGAGCTCCTGTACTCGTACTCGTTAAAATGCCCCGATACCAAACGCTGATACCACACAGCACGTGATAAGTGCCATATTCAGACAAAGAAACACCGACAACAGAATTGAGTTATTAGAGATTAAAGATGTCTAAGAAGTATATGTATGCAGTGAATATAAAACATTCAGTATTAATGAAAGTATAGCTAATTTGCGCCAGCTGGTAAGCAAAGCACGCTGAGTGGATTGAGCGCGGCTGATACCACACAGCACGTGATAAGTGCCATATTCAGACAAAGAAACACCGACAACAGAATTGAGTTATTAGAGATTAAAGATGTCTAAGAAGTATATGTATGCAGTGAATATAAAACATTCAGTATTAATGAAAGTATAGCTAATTTGCGCCAGCTGGTAAGCAAAGCACGCTGAGTGGATTGAGCGCGCGGTGGCGCAGATGCGCGAGCTTGTCGAGTGAATATCCCTTTCTCACAGACATCACTGGAAGGTTTGTAGTTCGGTCGGATATGTCAAAAAGAAGTAAGTAAAACAATGCACAAGTTACTTAATGGTAGGGAGGGAGAGAGAGAGCGAGAGAGCGCACTTCTGTTGTGTGATCTTTATTGATGTTCGCTCACTTAGCATTTGGATTAAAACAACATCGTAAATATAAGACCATTTATAGGGGCATTCACTATAATGATCATTTATTTTCAACCTTAGGCATTCACGACTTTCTACCGAAAGTGAATCTAGCAGCCTGTGTGAAATGAGCTAGGCTGTACTACTTGTCCCTAATGAAGTTAACATTATACATACCCTTTTGGTTTCTGTACCCAATATTTTAAAAATGTACAAATGCAATGAAAATATTGGAATATTGGTACGGTATCGGCAAGTATGTGACGTCACCGAACGTTCTAAATCCCATATGTGGGACCGTACTCCCAGGGGCACGGAAATAAAAATCCCATATGTGGGACCGTACAGCTCAACAGGTTAAGTAATCAGTGAAATAGGTGTGTGCAATGCTAAATACACATGGATTTTCCTAATAACTAGTATGCTAGTTGGTGCTAAAGAAGATATGCCCAATTAGTCTGGTAACTTTGTATTTCCCAAAACTATCTTAGTCTTCTCAAAAATGGAGCCCTACTGATTACATATAGCAGTAAAAGGACCAGTTAAAAAGGGTTACTAGTCTGAATCAGTCTAACCAACCCTTGACATTGCGAGTACGAATCACTCGCATATGCGACTAAATCTTCACTCTGGGCAACTAAATGATGTCTAATATTAGCCAATGGCTAATACATTTTTAGATTTTACTTGCCAGTGTGTGAGTTGGAGGCTAAGTATAAGTTTAGCTCAGATATTTCACTTGCCGAACGCTCACTCCATCAAGCGATCTGTGCTATTTTTCAGTTAATCTGAATGGATGCGCAGCCCACCTGTGTTTGTGTATTCGGCGTACCGTAAACTCTAGTGTGAATGTGCACGACTCGTCGTCACTTTCTCGCACACGTGCAAAGTGAGAGCGAGCGAGAGAGTCTTACATAACATGCAGAATTGACGCGCTACATGTAAACGATATTCTTTGTTGTATTTTCCTGTCAAAATAACGCAGTTCCTTTGGTATTCTTTAGCTTTTAAGAACTGCCGGATTCTCCAGTAGGGGGCGGAACTAATGTGCAAACGACAATCTCATTGGTTGGCGCTCACCTATCATCATCCCCGTTTTGATTTCAGCAAATCAGTTCGAGCGAACGCACACAACCTGATTAATATTCATGAATCCAGCAACTTGTTAATCCTTGGTGCGTTTTATATTGTTCTTATTAGTAGAATTCATATAATAATAATAATAATAATAATAATTATTATTATTATTATTATTATTATATGAATTCTACTAATAAGAACAATATAAAACGCACCAAGGATTAACAAGTTGCTGGATTCATGAATATTAATCAGGTTGTGTGCGTTCGCTCGAACTGATTTGCTGAAATCAAAACGGGGATGATGATAGGTGAGCGCCAACCAATGAGATTGTCGTTTGCACATTAGTTCCGCCCCCTACTGGAGAATCCGGCAGTTCTTAAAAGCTAAAGAATACCAAAGGAACTGCGTTATTTTGACAGGAAAATACAACAAAGAATATCGTTTACATGTAGCGCGTCAATTCTGCATGTTATGTAAGACTCTCTCGATCAAAGTTATCTAGCATTATCAAGCTGAATTTGTTCTGACTCCGTTTAACTCTGAGTTTCTGTCATATTTTATTACCATTTTCTAAACAACAGCGAATAAACTTTGATAATGTGAGAAATGTTGAATAAATGTTGGTTTGACTATCTATTTGATAAATGAAGTTAACCAACTAACATTATACATACCCTTTTGGTTTCTGTACCCAATATTTAAAAAATGTACAAATGCAATGAAAATATTGGTATCGGTACTCAGTATCGGCAAGTACCAAAATAAAAGTATCGGTATCGGGCGAGTACTGAAAAAAGTGATATCAGTGCATCCCTAATCCAAATAATGCTTGAGGTTTTGTTACTGATGAGAGATAAAGCCAATTAACATGAACTCCAAATGAACTTTATTTACTTACTGAAAATGCATTTTATTAACTTGTAGGATTACGCTAACATATACTCTACCGTTTAAAAGTTTGGGGTCAGTAGGATTTATACTTGTATTAATCAAGGCTGCAATAAATTGATCAAAAGTGGCAGTAAAGACATTTATAATGTTACAAAATATTTCTATTTCAAATAAATGCTGTTCTTTTGAACTTTCTGTTCATCTGTGAATCCTGAAAAATAAAATGTATCACGGTTTCCATAAAAATATTGTGCAGCACGACTGTTTTCAACATTGATAATAATCAGAAATGTTTCTCGAGCAGCAGATCAGCATATTATACTGATTTCTGAAGATCATGTGACACTGAAGACTGGAGGAATGATGCTGAAAATACAGCTGCGCATCACAGAAATACATTACAGTTTAACAGAGATTCACATAGAAAACAGCTGTTTGAAATTTAAATAATATTTCACAATTTTACTATTTTTGATCAAATAAATGCAGCTTTGGTGAACAGAAGAGACTTCTTTGAAAAAAAACATTAGAAAAATCTTTCCGACCACAAACTTTTTAACAGTAGTGTCAATTTTCTCAAAGCAACAAACAGCCATAAAACTCGAATTTTGCTCTTATTAGAGTGATATTCTCACACTCATCTGTCAGTTTGGAGCGAGCCTAACACCCTGCGCTCGATGCACTTTGTTTAAGTATATCTGCTCATTTCTGAGGCTAATCTCTTCAGCGCAGTTTTTTACGAGCTGTTAATATTGATTGGTGGGTAATACGGAGCAGAATGCAATCACAATAACAGGTTTCATTAGTGTGTGTGTGTGTGTGTGTGTGTGTGTGTGAGAGCGTGAGTGTGATCTGTGTAATGCTGAGACACACCTTGAAGAATAATGAGCACTTATTTTAATGACCATCACAATTACCAAGGTCACTGTACACGCGACAGCTGCTGAGAGAGAGACGGGTTTGCACTTACAGTCCTCTTCTCTGGTTTTATTTCTGTCTTTCATGGGTTTTCTGAAGCATGCGGCTCTCTGTCACTCATTCAGAGTGTCTTGTAACCCGCCGTCCGATGCGGTCTCAAACTCGCGCTCAGAAACAGTGCATGCTTCAGAGAGCGTGTCTTTACTAGCACACGTAAACCTCTTCTTGAGTCCTTCAATCTGAGCTCAACTATCTAAAAAAAATGCACCACTCACTCACTTGACTTTAGACTGACGGCTCCTGATGCATGGCGAACATTTACTGTAGTAAAAAAAAAAAATTTAAATAAAAAAAAGAATAATAAATTAGATGTTTCTCTTAAAACTGTTGCCAAAAGTCTCCAATCAGAAGTCAGAGATGTCAATATAAACTCAAACATTTCTGACCTGAGCTGCTCTCCACATTCATTTTATAGCTTTATACTCTTGGATGAACTGAAAAAAAAAAGGTACACATTTTCCAGCACACATATCTAAACGTTCCTAAATCAAAATACATTTATTTAAGAAGCAAAGTGACCAAAAATGTATCCAAATTAAGTGAGTTGATGCTAAAAACAAGAAAAAAAAATTCTGACCCCACTGGCAAATTTTTGTTCTCTTAAGCAAAAATTCGCTTAATTTTGATATATTTTCAGAAAACAACACAATATATTTTGCTTGTATCTAGATTTAAGAATTTAGATATTTGTACTGGAAATCAAGTCAAAAATACACTTAAAAAAAAAAGTATTTTAAATGTTATATTATGTAATTATTCATTTAATTTAATTTAATTATTTTTTTGCAGTGCAACTTTAAAATGATCGCAACAAAACACAAAGTTTAAAAAAAGTGTCTTCTTTGTGTTAGCTCGATATTTTGAGTTTCAATTAATTAAAAATTGTGTGGATTAAGCTAAACCAACAGATATATATATATATATATATATTTATTTACAGTGACTCGTTTTAGTCTATTTCATTATTCTTGAGGAATTTTAGGAGAAACTTCTGAGATAAAGTTGATATGTCAATAAAACATATCCAGGAACTCCATGGCTCTTTCCATTAAGAAGGAGCAACACCCGAGCAATACCAACCTCCTGAATGTTGATTCATGTGTGCAAACATGAGTCTGATTGATTAACTCATAGAAACAGCAGCACAAAACATACATTCTAAAACACACACACACACACACACACACACTATGCAAGAAAGTTAGACAAACATTCTGCACGCATGTGTGACGCATTCCAGTGCACCGCTGTTGTCAGTTGTACTTAAATTAGATATGAGTTTATCTAATTGTCTGAATGTCATCTGGGCCGACCCACAGCAAATCCCCATCCGTCTAACCCACATTCCCAGCAGTCCAGAGTAATTCCCGGCGACACACAGCGACGGGCCGCTCCATCCGACTGCTGCTCTCCAGATCATAATGCAGTGTGTCAGCGCGGGCCGCTGCTTAAAAAGAATCAATTACGTTTTAAAAAGGTGTTCCAGAGCCTCTCCATATTACTATAACTGAGAGAGTCAGACACAGAGCTTCTCCAGGGACGACAGACTGTGTGTGTCTACGCTTGCACCGCAGCCTTAAAGGGGCAGTTACCTCAAAAATGAAATCGCTCACTCGCACTCTTGTTGTTGCAAACCCATAAGACAAAAGGAAAGGTTTAGCAGAATGTTAAACCGAAACTTTATGGTGTTTTTCTTGTCATTTTTTAGTGTAAAAGTATCTGTTCACGTTCATGCCCACTGTACTGAAACAAAAAGGAAAATTTGTGATTTTTTTACTGTAAAAATACTGTAGCAATTTTACACACTGAACGTATTCGATTAATTGTAAAAACCTGAAATGGTTCATTAACTTACTGTTAATATAGCAGATTACTAAAATCTGATTTTTACTTATACTGACAACCACCTTAAAACAGCTGATAAATAGAAAGCCATATGTCGAATCACAATTCATCAAATAGCTTTTCCATAAAACGCAAACACTAATATAGAAGGTGCACGCACAGTGTCTCTAATAAAAAAAAACACCATCGTGGTAACATACATGACACTGAAACAATGCAATAAACACTGATTTAACAACATAAGGTGTAAAATAAAAAAACTAATTTGCATAACTGATAAGAAAAAATTAAGAAGAAACATAGTTATTTCAATGAAAAAACATCAACTGTGAGATTTCGGAATGTCAATTTATGCTTTTCACTGTAAATTATGATATGACTTCATTTTCACTTCCAAACTCTACATTTAACAATATTTTAATGCAAAATTACATGAGATTTCTATCTATTACAGTTTTTCAATGTATACAGTACAGGCTTTTTCACACCAAGAATGATAACTGTGACAACGATTAAAAATCATTATTAAAATTTAGTTTGAATCACTTTTAGATTGATTTTTTTTTCCAGCTGATGAACGATAAAGACCAAGCCAATCAGAATCCATCCTTCTTTAAAGAGTTCAAGTATTTAAGGCAGAAGACAACAAAACTGCATTGCACATTTTGAATAAACACAATTATTGTACATTGTTGCGGACACTAATATAGGTATAATTGTGTTTATAGGTGTCGTTTTTGGTGTGAACGGGACTTAAGAGAACTTTAACCATTAATCAATTTAATCAATTAACAGGTTTTTATTGTAGCATTTGTACAGTCTTTAAACGTCCAAATTAGGATGATTTTTATATGGAAAAGAGCAGCGTGAACATTCTGCTAAGCATCTCCTATTTTCTTTCACAGAAGAGAGAAAGCCTACGGGTCTGGAACAACATAAGGATGAGTAAAGGATATCAGCAGTTTTGTTTTTCAGCAAACTGTTTCTTTAATCTGTCATCTAGTTACAACCCATCTCTGGTTTCACCTGCGTGTGTGTGTGTGTGTGTGTGTGTGTGTGAGAGAGAGAGAGTGTGTGTGTGAGTGAGAGAGTGTGTGTGTGTGTGTGTGTGAGTGTGTGTGTGTGTTGTGTGTGTGTGTGTAGCCAGCAGCGCTGCTCTGTTTTGCCGTGGGGTAGAGATGAACCCGAGGCTGTTGCCCTTGCCCTGTCAGAGCCCCTTTAGCATGAGCGATCTCTTTTCAAAGGCCGGTCTGACGCGCCGCAGAGACGTGCGAGACTCAAACGGAGTGAAGTGGAAACTAATCGTCTGTTTCTTTCCCACCTCGACAGATGAGAGACGAAGCGCAGCAGCTGTTAGATTTCAATCAGGTGAGACGTCGCAGGAAAAACTGCATCTCTTTGAAGAGCTCTAGAGAGCAATAAGTGCATAAAAGCTTGTATGTGTGTGCTTTAGTAAAGCTCACCGGAGGTTTGACATGAAAGGCTTACGAGGAAAATTTCCACCTGCATTTGCACTGTAACATTCATATCGCAGGGAACGACTTTTTATGTGATACTTTTGAGTCTTTTGGTGATGTTAAATATATATCTTGATACATAAGTGAACCTGTTTCATTACTTAAACATTTCCCTTTATATACACCAGTATAATCATACAAAATAATAAACATATTATTTATGCAAATATTTTCAATTATTTATTAATTTATTTTTAACATGAAAATGCCACATGGAGACTCCTGGGAACAGTTTTGCATGGCGGAAACTATTCAAACTGCATTTTTTTTTAATGCAAAACACTATTGAAACATATGTATTTCCACTCTCTTCACATATATTCACAGTGTTGCTTACATTTATATAAATTCAAAATGAGTTATAATAATTATAACAAATTACTTATGCACATATATTTTAAAGAAACTTAAAGAATACATGAAAGTGCCGCATGGAGACTCCTGTGAACCTTCCTGCATGACACAAACGTATCACTGAATCAGTTCACTAAAAAGCCTGGTCCGAACCGATTCAAACTGAATTCAAATGAATCTAATGACATTTTTGCAACTGAAGTTTAAATGCAAAAACTATTAATACATCTGTATTTTTGCTCTTGTTCATTATACCCACAGTGTTGCTTAAATTTATATCGCCAGCATATTAAATGACAACTATAGTGTAAATATTCACTATGTCATCCAGCACTAGTGCATATCAGACACACACACACACACACACACACACACACAGCCTCTTTCTATTTCAACTATACAGCTACACATAAACAGAAAAGGAGACCATAACTCTTATTTATGTCATTCAATTTGCCCACACAACTCAAAAATTCATTTTCGTGATCAATTACAAAGGCTTCAGGCTTCAGGAATCCATTTTCCGTGACACACAGCAGATCTCCGCACGCATCCTTTCCGCTCGACTCCACCGGGAATATCTACACTCATTTCTACACATCTTTTCTTTTCTGTTTGTTTGTTGGGATGTGTGATTGTGTTGCAGGCGCGCCACCTATTTAGTGGCTTTTTAAAAACCTTTAAGGCAAAAGAGAGCGAAAGAGAAAATCAGACGAGCGTTGCGCTCCAGGTGATATGCATTTGTTCAAACTAAATAAATTTTTTTTGACACCCCAGTTGTCAGGAGCGATTGTGGGGAAAATAAAGAAAGAAAAAAACTGATGATGTTTCGAAGGAAAGCGCAAGATTTTCAAATAGCAGACGATTTCAGCACGTGTATATTTAGATTTTTCCGCACCCTTTCTCCCATAATGCAGAAGGTTTTTTCCAATCATTACACCGCTTTGGAGGGAGAGACGGCGGCCTGAGCTCTTCTTTGCTCATGGACACGAAAATTCATTTCAATATATTTACCTCTATGAATATTTTTTTCTCTTTCAGTGGGAAATAATAAAGAGGAAATTCGGCCTGCCCAACGGTGGAAGCTCCACAGACGCATTAGAAAGGGAAATTGCACTCAGCAGGATGAAAAATCATTGTTACCCCAGGTGAAAAATATTGTTGCTTTGCTTAAAAGTGCATGCAAGGCAAGCCGCATTATTAGAATGTTTAAATATTAATTCTTCCAGCGGGTAGTAAAGATGATCGAGACACTGTGTCAACTACTTTATTTTTCTTGCAGGGGCCACAGGAGCGCTCTCTTTCTCTCTCTTTCTCTCTCTTACTCTTAGGTTTTCTCTCTCGGCAAACAAACAAACAACGGTTTCATTACTGCAGATTTGGGCAGCGCTTTAGACTTTAAGAGTAAAAGCTTCTGGGATCCGCAGATTTCATCACTTTATGGCTGTTTGCGTGCAGATGAAAAGGAATAATTTAAAGACTCCAGTTTGTTCTTGCGAGGTAGATTTAAGTGATGCTAAGAGCCAGGATGTTTCAAATCATATCATCACCGCTTCATCTTCTGCACCTCGCTAAAAACCTCTGTGTGTGTGTGTGTGTGTGCGTGCGTGTGTGTGCGTGTGTGTGTTTGTGTGTGTGTGTGTGTGTGTTTGTGTTTGTGTGTGTTCAAGAATCCTCGAGCCACATCTGAAGAAACGCTAAAGCAAATTACAATTGATCCCACATGTCAGTCCATACAGGTAACAGTCAATAATCTGGGATCGCAAGAGCAGCGACAATCCGTGTCGAGTAATTAAAAAGAACTGTCTGTCTCTCTCCCAGGTGTTCAGATGTGCCTCTCGAGGGCTGTTCACCCCTCATCGCTACAAACGGAGCACAAATTGAGCAGGATTCTCAAACAAAGCTGCCTTATTTCTGAGGATCTCTTCTGGCTTTCAGGTAAAGTTGGTCGCGTTCCCAAAGAGCGGAGCGATCCGAGACTTCGCAGAGAAAAGAGTCTCTCTCTCCTGTCAGGATCCGCCACCTGAGACGGATTTCACTCGATTCGCTCATTCGCGCTGCGCAGACGGAGTGTAAAGGCACTTTAAAAGCTCATCGGGTGAGTGCTGCACTTGTAGGAAATACCTTATTCATGACGGAACAGCCCGAGTCGAGGTAATGACTCAAATCAAGGTGGCCTCACAAATGTTTAAATCTACAAGGACGACGAGAGCATGAATAATGCAGAATAATTTGCATCTAAATTTTTTAAGTGTTCTTTATTCAAAAACTAAAACGCGGCTTCAATTAAACTTTGATGGGTGGAAGCTGAGATGCCGTCGCATGCAGGAGCCCGAAACCCTCTTATTTGCGGAAATTATTTAGAGGAGCGATAAAAGAGGATGAGCGGGACTTCCAATAAATAGTAATTAAGTGCGAGGTATTCGACACGGCCCAATACGGACATGTACGGATAAAAACACAACTATGTGTGTGTGTGTGTGTGTGTGTGTGTGTGTGTGTGTGTGTGTGTG
>NW_015505826.1:521507-526959 GCF_001515645.1 Sinocyclocheilus grahami
TCAGGTTTTCTCTCTCGGCAAACAAACAAACAAACAACGGTTTCATTACAGCAGATTTGGGCAGCGCTTTAGACTTTAAGAGTAAAAGCTTCTGGGATCCGCAGATTTCATCACTTTATGGCTGTTTGCGTGCAGATGAAAAGGAATAATTTAAAGACTCCAGTTTGTTCTTGCGAGGTAGATTTAAGTGATGCTAAGAGCCAGGATGTTTCAAATCATATCATCACCGCTTCATCTTCTGCACCTCGCTAAAAACCTCTGTGTGTGTGTGTGTGTGTGTGTGAGTGTGTTTGTGTGTGTTCAAGAATCCTCGAGCCACATCTGAAGAAACGCTAAAGCAAATTACAATTGATCCCACATGTCAGTCCATACAGGTAACAGTCAATAATCTGGGATCGCAAGAGCAGCGACAATCCGTGTCGAGTAATTAAAAAGAACTGTCTGTCTCTCTCCCAGGTGTTCAGATGTGCCTCTCGAGGGCTGTTCACCCCTCATCGCTACAAACGGAGCACAAATTGAGCAGGATTCTCAAACAAAGCTGCCTTATTTCTGAGGATCTCTTCTGGCTTTCAGGTAAAGTTGGTCGCGTTCCCAAAGAGCGGAGCGATCCGAGACTTCGCAGAGAAAAGAGTCTCTCTCTCCTGTCAGGATCCGCCACCTGAGACGGATTTCACTCGATTCGCTCATTCGCGCTGCGCAGACGGAGTGTAAAGGCACTTTAAAAGCTCATCGGGTGAGTGCTGCACTTGTAGGAAATACCTTATTCATGACGGAACAGCCCGAGTCGAGGTAATGACTCAAATCAAGGTGGCCTCACAAATGTTTAAATCTACAAGGACGACGAGAGCATGAATAATGCAGAATAATTTGCATCTAAATTTTTTAAGTGTTCTTTATTCAAAAACTAAAACGCGGCTTCAATTAAACTTTGATGGGTGGAAGCTGAGATGCCGTCGCATGCAGGAGCCCGAAACCCTCTTATTTGCGGAAATTATTTAGAGGAGCGATAAAAGAGGATAGTAAATGAAATAGTAATTAAGTGTGAGGTATTCGACACGGCCGAATATAGACACGCACATATAAAAACACGACCTGTGTGTGTGGATATCACTATAACTGTCATGCATTTACACTCATGCATTTGCCGAAAGCTTTTATCCACTGTGTGTTAAAAATTACAGGACAAACTCATGAGCTCCGCTGCACCTGCATTGTGTTTGTGTGCATACAAAGGAAGCTGATAAATATTAAAATCAGCTTACCTGCTGTTGATTTGAAGAGGACGGATCCACGGCCGAGCCGCAGTGCCAGAGAAAGAGAGAGAAAGAGGGTATTGATTAATTTGGTGTTATCTATATATCCTTTGTAAACGCTCACAGAGAGATCTCACAGCCAGATGACATTTAAGATGTGAAATAAACACTGACGGACATTAAAGCTCTGATCCAGAGAGAGAAAGTCTGTTTCTAACTAGACTTTAACATGAGCGTGATTCTAGCCTGCACATAACTCAATACTATGACACTTGAATCATCTGGGTGATTGTCACAGTGTTGCTACAGTAAGTGGTTGCTAGGATGTTCTGAGTGGTTACTAGGGCGTTGCTAAGTGGTTGCTATGGTGTTTTGGATAGTTGCAAGGGTGTTTTCTTCCTGTCTGGCGTGATTTCTTCTGGTCTCTATATGGCTCGAGTCTCTCCTTCAATGTGCATCTGTGAGATTTGTTCATGTTTTATGATCCTGCAGGTGAAAATGGTGTGTCTGATCGCTTGGCAAAGTATCTGCACACTCTCCTCAACAACACACATGATTTGAGTAAAGGTAGAAAGGTAGATAAAGGTAGTTTTACCTAAAGCAGTGTTTAGGTGTGTAGATAGAGCGGGTCAGCAGACAGACAGAGAGCAGGAGGAGAGCGTCTCGCTGCAGGCTCTTTTGCTCGACTGACCCCTGGTCACTCCACCATAATTATCACTGCCTGATTCTCATTCAATCTGCATTTAACCCACATCTGAGGTCAACAGCATCTCCACCCTGAGACACAATTACAATACACACACACACACACACACACACACACACGCACTCACTCTCTCACACACACACACTCACACACACACACACACTCTCTCTCTCTCTCTCTCTCTCTCTCTCTCTCTCACACACACACACACACTCACACTCACACACACACTCTCTCTCTCTCTCTCTCTCTCTCTCTCTCTCTCTCTCTCTCTCTCACACACACACACACTATAATCTCAACTGGCTTATTCTACACAGCGCATGTGATGTAATGATGTTTATAGTTTGCATCAGGGTTATTATTGTTAACTAAAATTAAACGAAAACCATAACAAAACATTTCAAACTTGTTGATAATAAAATAAAATTAAATATAAAATTAAATACAATTAAAAAATAATATAAATATAACAAAATTAAAATTCAGCTAGTTGCCAGGGCAATATTTCAAATGTTTGTTTAACTAAACTAAACTAAACTAAACTAAACTAAACTAAACTAAACTAAACTAAATAAAATAAAATAAAATAAAATAAAATAAAATTAAATTAAATTAAATTAAATTAAATTAAATACAAAAATTAATTAAATTAAATTAAATATGTCAGCTAGTTGGCAAGGCAACATTTCTCATTTTAGTTTAGTACTAAAATAACTAAAACAAAATAAACTAAACTAAAAAAAAAAACTACAACTTAAACCTATAGACATGTTTAAAAATATTAAGAACTAATAAAAAAAGACAAAACTTTAAATAAAAATAAAATATAAAAATTCTAAATATTAACAAAAACGATCATAGTATACTAATGATACTATGTTTCCACTGGTTTGCACTCATTTAGATAATGCAAAGCAATTACACAACAATCAGTATTGCCACTTGACAAAAATACTCTTTGAATTCAGTTCCTTAAAGTGCTTTTTTTTGTTTGTTTGTTTTGCCTTTATCTGCACACACACTCGTCGTGACGCAAGCAGGAGACACACCAATGTGTGAGAGACATGCAGCTATTGAAACGAGTCAACAGACAGGAGGGAGGGGAAGACACACTTCATTCTGGTCCATGTGAAAAAAAGTGTTTCATTTATACAACGTGTTACTGACGACTCGCAAGAGTACAGCAGAACACAGACCAGCCTACACACACTAGACCAACAGTGTCTAAAGACACACACACACACACACACACACACACACACTCACACTCACACACACACACACACACACACACACACACACACACACATTACCATCCGCCCCCAGAGGTGCATGTTATCGCCCAGAGGTTTCTCTTTGATGGTGTAAGTTATGCTTCATCTAAGCATCAAGGTTTTTAAAAGACATAAAAATAGACACAAATGAGTCACTAGTTGTCATACAGTAACAGCGTTTTAAAATGAACATAGATACACTGTAAAAAATGCTTTGTTTGTTTGTTTTTTATAGATTTTTAGTTGTAAATAAAACTGATTATTGGAGTAAGTTATCACATGTTTATGTTACTTGCCATTTCTTTGTGAGAAATTTAATAGCAACGTCTGAGAGAAGTTTCAAAAGTTTCAAAGTTATTTTTTTCAATGCCGCAGCTTAAATCTTTGATGAAAGATGTTTGAGTTGATATTGAGATTTCAGACAAATCTGAGCACAAACTGAGACACTTTTGAATCTCTGCAGAAGACGTCTGACATTACAAGAGAAAAACATCTGAGGAGAACGCATACACTATAAATTATTTCTGCAAAGTTGTAAATAAAACAAAGATTACTGGAATACATTTTACAAGAAATACTATTTCAGTCTTTCACAATGTGTAACTTGCCGTTTCTTTATGATTACTTGTGCAACTTACTAGTGATTTCTGAGTTTCACAAGTAAATCCTAATGTTTTAAGTGTTTAATAAGTGTTGCAGCTCGGATCTTTGATGAGAAATGTTTCATATTGAGATTTCTGCAAATCTGAGCATTAATATTGAGACCCGTTTGGTTCTCTGCAGAACACACATCTGACATCACAGGAGACTTGTTGTCAAGAAAGCAACTCAACACCTCAGATATTACAGCGATTTCATGTGCGATGCTTGTTTTCTACGGGCCTTGGACTCTTGACAAACTTCCAAGACTGGAAGAGTCTCGTCTCGCAGCGTCTCGCAGAGAAGAATCCACGATAAGGTCTTTGTGCCGCCTGAAAGAGCGGAAAGCAGCGACTGATGGCTATCTGAAAACAGACTGCAAACAATCCGACGTGAAATACCACCGTCACAAAAGCCGTCAGATCTGATCTTCGGCGATACGATCTAGATCCGACTCTTTGTGTGTTTTGATGCCGCAGATCAGAAGTGTTTCAGGCCTCAAATATCTGCTCTCATTATCTCAGGTTTGAAGGTGTGCTGACAGGAGACGAGCGAGCGGAGTGACCGCTGAAGAAAGAGTGTCTCCTGCGAGAATCCGCTCACCTGCCCTCCCTGTTTATCTGTGAATGAGAAGACACGCTAACCTATCTAATTAATTCAGCAGCTGCATACATATACATGCGTGCATGTGCGTATCATCCGTTCTGTGGGCGAGGGACGAATAATCGGGCGTTCCTCACGCACATCTGCCGAGCATTGATAGCAGATGTCAGTCAGTGAACGAGCAAGAGAACGCAGAATTAAAAATGCAAGCATCACCAACTTCTGCTTATTTACTTGCTGGAAAATGAACTAGAATAATAGTGCTCGACAAGTGCCAGCAAACCAGGCCGAGTAATTGCATGTCTCCCTTTTTACCACCTGCTCTTCTTCTTCTTCAGGGTTTAAGGTCCTGCTTTCTCGCGCTCTGTTTTAACTCGACAACACAAAAGCAACACCGCAGCGAGCGTTGCATTTCTGTCTGTTTGCATCAGTTTTCGCCTGCATAATTCATTTAAATTAGAGCCGAAGCTTGATGCAAAGTAATGTTTGAAAATGATCAGATTACATTCACTGCATTCAAACTGGGTTGGTGTGGTATTTGACTATGACCACCAGGATCTGTCGACTCTCACAAATTGATCAATTTGTGGAGTTTTTCCTGATATGTTGATTCTGATGGAAGTCTACAGAAGTTTAGCAATCTTTTGGTCGACATGTTGCACTTTTTTGGTCGTTTTAATAAAAAATGTTAGCCCTTTAAATAAGACAGCACTCTGTTAAAACTCATCTGCCCTGAAGATGTAATAAAAGTGACATATTGATTCCTTTGAATTTACGAATGCCTGTTTCATAAACTCCATTTCTAAAGCTAAAGCTCCGTCAATTCCCCCCCAAAAGGATCATTTATGTTCCCACGTAATCCAGTTACCTGTGAAATCCAGCAATACTCGCCCGTACCCACCTCCCTCTCTCTCTACAGACACACACTTCAAGGCGTGCGTGAGTGTGTGTGAGTTTGTGAGTGTGTGTGTGTG
>NW_015505826.1:527804-530304 GCF_001515645.1 Sinocyclocheilus grahami
GCGTGTGCGTGTGCGTGTGCGTGTGTGTGTGAGTGTGTGTTCTGGGTTGCTGTCTGTCTATCACACACTGAGCAGGAGCTCATGCAGGATTAGGATGAATTATGCTCACCTACATCTGCTATGTTTGAAAAATGCCCAGAAAATGAACTCAACACTAGTTGTTTTACAGCGTCACATGCTCAGTGCGACTCTACTCTTTGTTTGGGCTCTGTAGTGCGTGTTTGTTGATATTCAGACCCACACAGAATCTGGGCCTGCGGAAAGCAAATTAAAATCAGAATCCTACAATTCAGAAAGTTCTACACACACAAGAAATCTGTTAGGATATTCTTAAACAAGCGTGATAAAGCCTCATAATGCATGCACGACCATTCAAAAGTTTGGGGTCTATACAATTTTGGGTTTGAATGCTTCTTCTGCTCACCAAGGCTGTATATATATGATCAAAATGACAGTAAAAACAAAAAAAAATTCAAATATTATTACAATTTAAAACAGCAGTTTTCTATGTGAATATCTGTTAAACTGTAATTATTATTTGTGATGCGCAGCTGTATTTTCAGCATCATTACTCCAGTCTTCAGTGTCACATGATCTTCAGAAATCAGTATAATATGCTGATCTGCTGCTCGAGAAACATTTCTGATTATTATCAATGTTGAAAACAGTCGTGCTGCACAATATTTTTGTGGAAACTGTGATACATTTTATTTTTCAGGATTCACAGATGAACAGAAAGTTCAAAAGAACAGCATTTATTTGAAATAGAAATCTTTTGTAACATTATAAATGTTTTTACTGCCACTTTTCATCAATTTAACGCATCCTTGCTGAATATATGTATTAATTTATATAAAAAAAATATTATTGGCTCCAAACTTTCAAACAGTTGTGTACGTATGTCACCAATAACTTAATATTATGTTTGCAAAATTAAATCAGAGAAAGAACCAAGCAAATCAGATCTATGAAATTAAAGAAGCAATGTGCATTTTAGGAAAATGCAGTCTATATGTTTTCATTGGCAGCCAAAATAATAACACCTACTAAACAATACCTTGTAAAAACAAAAATTATAGTCAAAATATTAAAGATTGGTACTTTAGAATCTGTGCTCTATTAATATATATATATATATATATATATCAAATAATGAGAAAGGATTTATGGATGAAACCAATTCAGGGTCCGTATAGTTGTCACCTGTGCAATAAAATAAAACATTCCTGCAATCTCAGTGATAGAACAAATCTACAAATATTGTAAAAATAATTACAAAATGCAAACATTCACCTTCACATGCAGAACACAAGGCTCCTATGCTACTCCAAATCAACTCAAAACTAAAGAGAAAGACATTCATGTAGCTCAGATACACAAAACCCATGCAGAATGTGTGTGTGTGTGTGTGTGTGTGTGTGTGTGTGTGTGTGACAGCTGCAGTATGTTGGGCTCGTAAAGGGTCACTACGCTCTGGAATACCTGTCAGATCACACACAACCCAAGCAGTCGAGTGACTCCAAGAGGAATAGGAAGAAATCATAATAAAGGGAAATTCTGGGAAGCGAGTGTGTGTGTGTGTGTGTGTGTGTGTGAGAGAGAGAGAGTGTGTTTTTGAGTGTGTGTGTGTGTGTGTGTCCGATGTGTTTGCGGTCTTTGGAGATAAGGGGCTGTGTGTGGGCTACATTTGACATGCTGAACACAAGCAGCACCTTGGATCTCAGAACACAGCAAACACACGGCACTACAAACACACCCTGACACCCGCAGAAAAGCGGCAACAATTTGTCACACTGCTGCAAATGTTGGGCGCTTCTGTGGCCGAGAAACACGGAGTAAACTGAGCACGAGTGTGTGTGTGTGTGTGTGTGTGTGTGTTTTAGGAAGCTCTCTGAGCGAGAAATGAAAGAATGAAAATGCTAAAGTGTGTCAGTGTTCTGTTTTCTTTCCACTCACACATTTAGCATTGTGTATAACCAATGAAAATAGACACTTCACACACAGAATAAGTGTCCACGTGAGTATATATATCCCTTCATAAACATACAAGCATTATATACAATGATTTACAGTGACTCCAAAAAGTATTCAGTCACTTGATGTAATTGTATTAGATACACTTAAAAAAAAAGATAAACAAAACAAAAATGATTGAAGTATATTTGACAAGAAAATACTATTTCAGTCTTAATTTCTACCTCAAAATTTCACATTTAATTGAATGCGTTATAATTAATTGTCAAATTTACAACCACATTTTGACTGAACATTATTTTTCAGTGTACACTGTAAAAAATCATTTGTAGTTGCTAAAACCAAGATTGAGTAAGTTTTATAAGAACATACTACGTTTAATTCAATGTTACTTGCCATTTTCTCGTAATTATTTGTGACGTTTACTAGCAATTTCTGAGTGAAAATAGTTTCAAAGTAAAACTTTTTTTCAGTGTAGAAAAGCAAGCATCATTTACTGTAAAGAAAGGCATGAAAACATCAGTTG
>NW_015505826.1:532804-588127 GCF_001515645.1 Sinocyclocheilus grahami
TTTACTGTCACTTTTGGTCAATTTAATGATGAATAAAAATAAATTGATGAATAAAAAAAATATTTCTTTTAAAAATAAATCTAATAAAACCAAATAAAAATCATTTAGTAATTTTCATTGGGACATATTCAGGTCAATTTTGTAACCCTCATACAGTCAAACACACATAAAAAAAATTCTCATACCACAAGCAAATACAGTCTCATGAAGTGTGTGAAATAAAAGGAAACCTCTAAACAGAGAATGTGCTTGTTCTTGAATTTACACCCATAGCACAGCGACCTGACGTGAGTGCAGCTCTCACACCTCTGAACACACACTTTGACCCCAAACACCCACGATACACACACACACTATCAGCGCTGTCTCTCTCTCTCTGGCTGTCTGTCTCTCTGCTGTCAGCTTCTCGTAGCTTGACTGAGTTGATTTGATGCAAATACCTCGAGGGCTGAGTCCTGCGACTGATGAACGCTTACGTCAAGTCGATTTTGCACCGTTGGGAAAAGGTAACCTCTGCGTTGGACAGGGAGCTCTCTCACACACACACACACACACACACACACACACACAGGGTTAAAAAGACTGTGTGTGTGTGTGTGTGCTAATTGCAGATGAGACTGTCTGCTATTGTAATAGAACTGCCCACTCCTCTCAGAAAAGGCAGAAATGAATATTTCATTACTTTAATTACTGAGAGAAATGCTTTCACCGGCCGTCCCTTCACTAATTATGAGCACTGATAACGTTTGTGAAGTGTGACTGCTCCAAACAGACCTAAAGAGACTCCGAAACACCAATAACTTACATAAACCATCAAATCTCAGCATCAGCGAGTGTTTCATTCACACAGGAAAGAAAAAGCACAAATAAAACTCTTTAAAATCTCAATTGCAAATCATCTGATGGTCCTCCTGTCAGAGAGAGAGAAGGTTCACAGCGTTCTCACATTTTCCCAAATGACAAAGTCCACAAAAGCAAGAGATCTTAATATGAACTCATCAAATACCAAATGAACTGTTATCCATATTCATTTTATAGCTCTACACTCTTACGGCACGACAACTATTGACTTGTGGATGATCTCCTGAGGAACTAAAGTTGAATTTAAAACGATTAAATGAATGTTCCTCTGGGATTAGAGTAAAATACACAGTCGCTAATGCAAGTTAATTATACCAGGTGTGAGTTGTAAAGCATTAACAGTGCCAGTTAAGTTATATGATGCACCGAGCGAATAAAAGCGCAGAACGCACACTCACTCACACACACACACTCACACACACACATACACACACGGGCAGGTAAAGGCTCTGAAGCGCAGCCGCGGGGCTCGTCCTGTGGAAAGGCTGAGGACACGCTGTCTGCATGATTAGCCCAACGCTACCTGAGGAGGTGTTTGTTTGACATTTGTGTGTGACAGCAGCGAGACGTGGCTTTGACGGGCGCTGCAGCACAAGGCTTTATCTGCAGTCAGAGTCCATTAACCACAACACACACGCCAGCCCTCTGGACGAGGAAAACGAGTGTGTGTGTGTGTGCGCGTCTCCTTGGCACACTTTTACCTAAGGTTAAAGCAACAAGCCAGCAAGGCAATTTCAACAATTTCCCGGGCCGTGCTGATGGTGAGATGATTAAAACACTAAATACAGAACCGACGTCAAAATCTCACAGATCAAACACCTCAAATAAGTGGACTTCTCCTTTTCTGAAGGCTCATAAACAGATGAGGGCTGATATGATGGATTAATAATCTTCATCTCTGCTATCAAAATAAATGAACTGAAATATGGAAGAGTGTGTGTGTGTGTGTGTGTGTGTGTGTGTGTGTGTGTGAGTGTTGGGTTCCTGATGTCATGATTAGATATCTACACATCTCCTATTGACTGCTTGACCTTGCCAGAAGAAACCCGACAATCATCAAAGAGAGAACAACCTCTCTCTCTCTGTGTGATGTCTTTATACAGCCAATCCTTGAAAGAAAGAGTTTATATAAGGAATATATTATATTTAAGGATATAAACAGGTAAATCTATCTATCTATCTATCTATCTATCTATCTATCTATCTATCTATCTATCTATCTATCTATCTATCTATCTATCTATCTATCTATCTATCTATCTATATCACTAATTGTAATTACCCAATTCTGTACCCCACGAGAAAACATAAATAAAACATTTAGTACTTATATATATATATATATATATATATAGCAAACCTCTGAGGACTTTTTACATTTTTAAATATCTCAAATATCAGACAACATCTTTAGAGAATAGACGATGCATATGTGTATCCTTTTCTTGATCTCATTCTTTCTTCTCCAGAACGTGGCCATCAAACTCATCCTGCTAATTTATACAGCTCAAACCTGCACAACACGGCAGCATGTCCAAATGACGACACGCGTGTTTTCACACCTGAGCAGCACAAGAGTGCCAGTCGCACCAGCCCTTCCTGTAAATGAACATGTTGACACCTGAGATTGTTTTTTCTTTTCCATGCAGAATCTTACACACATTATTATGATGCACAAACAGAGACAATGGGAAATGAATCGTGTCTGAGATCTGAAATGAGCCGTGATATTTCTCTAGTCTGATGCATGAAGAGCGCTGCGCTACGAGAAAACGAGAAGCGCACGCAATCACACGGCCGACCGGACCAGTGTTTTAATGCAGAGGATCGGACAGCGAGCTTCATATGACGTTTGTGTGTATAGGTACAGTGTTGTACCGGGTCCAAAACTAACACTCACTTGTTAATTGCAAGTAAAATCTGGCTTTGGTGAGCAAATTAAACACCAATTAATTGCCAGTTGGCTGGTAAGTTTATTAGAAACTGTAAACTGCATATGCAATAGTCTGATTCTCACTGATGTGAGCGTTTCAAGACATCTTCAGCTTCATTTTGAATGCACGTTTTAGTTTTCTCCGAAATTTGTGTCGTGACGTGCAATCTTCCTCGCATTAAACCACAAAAAAATAAGCACACGGACTATGAAGTCATGCCACTTCAACACACACTGGACATTAAGCACCTCATGATCAGTAGATCTGAGCTCTCCTTCTCTCAGAGCTGTGAAGCAGAGAGAGACAGACCATCTTTATGCTGTTAGTGTGTTATAGAGGCCAAACGTGAGGATTCGACTGGCGAAGAACACAGGTTATACGCCTCAAGAGCGAATCAACTACCCAACAACATCAGAATGAGAACAATGAAAGAAAAATCACAGATGAGATCTGTTCAATACCTTTTAGACAACAAAGAGATCAAAGAGAGACAAATCGTATGCTTTTTCACCCGAGGAAAGGCCTCAACAATGTCTCAAATAGTGTTAAGATTTGCCAAGACATTGCTCTTGATATAAACTCAAACATTTCTAAACAAATTCTCCCAAAAACAAGTGATCTGAGCCGCTATCCACAATCATTTTATAGCTGTATACTCTTACTTTTTGGCGATAAAATGCACGCACACCTAAAAAGTGTAAGAAGTAAGAAAGAAAAGTCACAAATGAAATTAATATTCATTAATATCTCAACGAAAAAGACGTATCCTGCACTGAAGCTCTTCTTTTCATCAGTGCACGCAGAACCGAACCAGTGACACTGGTGTTGCGAGCGTGACAAGGTTTTAGCAAACTGACTCTCTCTCTCACGATGTCCGAAGGTGTTTGCTGAAGTGCATGGGGATAAATCCAGCCGGCTGATAATCTCTCGGCTGAGGCTCTGAAGGAGAACAGAGTTTGTGGAATTCCGTCACATGATGCCTCTTTACACACTCAGAGCCAGACCGCGAGTGTACAGGGAGCAAAATAGTGTGCTGGAATCCAGATAAGTGTGCAAGAGAGGCCGCATCCTCCTCATAGTTTCTGTTTAGAGAAACTTTACTGTCCAACTAGAGGGAAACTATTAGAGAAATGCCCATTCTGAATCAGTCCTGTTTAAGCTGTAATAGCACATAAAACAACACAAAATAACAAAATATAAACATAAATACTGAGATCTAAAACTAAATGTAATTATTTGTGACCCTGCAGCACAAAAGCAGTGTTGAGTCGCTGGGGGATATTTGTAGCAATAGCCAACAATACATTGCATGGGTCACAATTATACATTTTTATTTTATGCCAAAAATCATTAGGATATTAAGTAAAGATCATGTTCCATGAAGATATTATGTACATTTCCTACCGTAAATATATCAAAACAAAAATGTTGATTAGTAATATGCATTGCTAAGAACTTAATTTGAACAACTTTAAAGATGATTTTCTCATTATTTAGATTTTTTTGCACCCTCAGATGGTCAAATAGTTGTATCTTGACCAAACATTGTCCTATCCTAACAAACCACACATCAATGGAAAGCATATTTATTCATCTTTCATATGATGTATAACTCTCAATTTCAGAAAATGTACCCGTATGACTGGTTTTGTGGTCCAGGGTCACATATATAATTAGTATTTAATTTGCATATATCAATAACATAGAATTTAATTATAATTAATAATCATTTGTATGTGTTTATTTTTATATTTTGTTATTTATTATCAGTCCTTTATTAAAGAAATGTCCCATGCTCAGTAACTTGAGCTCGATGCACCGCATGCGTGAAATCCAGCTGTAGAAACAAACCAAAAATGCCTTGACAAATGCACTTACAGTGGAAGTCTCGCTAAGCTAATGATCATGCCAATAACGATATTCCTCAAATCTAAAAAAAGGTAAATACCAATGCATTAAATTATCTAAACACCTGTTCCAAACTACTTGCGTCTTAAAGCAGCCGTGCCTCACACAGATGATTTTCTCTTAAGTGTGAAAGTGTGCAGCCATGAATAGAGCAAACATGCCGCTGCGTAACACTATCTGTGTGTGTGTGTGTGGGGGGGTGTGTGTGTGTGTGTGTGTGTGTGTGTGTGTGTGGGGGGGGTCTATATAAGGGCCGTAACCAGGGGAGGCCCAACAAACATTCACAAACACCTCAGTTATTTTGCTCTCGACACCCACCCTCTTCTGCCTTTATTCCCTGTCTTTTTTTCTCTTCTGTCGCTCTTCCCCCTTTTCATGCGCGCCTTTCTGAAGCTGAATGCAAATGCTGCGTGTTGGCAGAGAGAGAGAGAGAGAGGGCTGGGTTGTGATTAAGGAGAAAGGGCCGTGTTCTTTGTTCGGCCCTCGGGGGATGTTTACCGGTGGAGACGCGGTGGATGTGATATGAAAGGCAGTCGGGTCAGCGGTGATGTGAGTGAAAGTGAAGTCACACCTAAGGCATTTCCACAGAGCTCTGGGTCTGACTCCCCCTCCCTCCGATAGGCCAAAATATCTTCAGAGACGAGATCGCAGAAGAAGCACAACGATAAAACACAACTGGGAGCAGTGCAAAGTGAAATCGTGAATTTGTCAGCTCAAGGAACTGAAAAGACCCTTAAAAATGACTTTCAAAGGTATATCGTAATGTAGTCTCATTAAATAATTACTCTGACATGAATAAAACCAGTGCATTTATTGTGATTAAGGAGAAAGGGCCGTGTTCTTTGTTCGGCCCTCGGGGGATGTTTACCGGTGGAGACGCGGTGGATGTGATATGAAAGGCAGTCGGGTCAGCGGTGATGTGAGTGAAAGTGAAGTCACACCTAAGGCATTTCCACAGAGCTCTGGGTCTGACTCCCCCTCCCTCCGATAGGCCAAAATATCTTCAGAGACGAGATCGCAGAAGAAGCACAACGATAAAACACAACTGGGAGCAGTGCAAAGTGAAATCGTGAATTTGTCAGCTCAAGGAACTGAAAAGACCCTTAAAAATGACTTTCAAAGGTATATCGTAATGTAGTCTCATTAAATAATTACTCTGACATGAATAAAACCAGTGCATTTAGAATCCATGGAATTTCCACATTTTCTTGTAGAAAAATAGAGTTCTGTTGAAAGGATTTATAATGTGTTAGATGGAGCGTTGAGATTGTATTGGTGGAATACAGCATTATCAAATAGATAAAATATTCAATAAACAAACACAAGGGGCGGAGCACGTGTATGTTTGTGATTGACAGGCACTTCAGCTGTGCCGAAATCTGCAGGCGCATTTTAGGGATGCATTTTTAAGAGGAAGAAAACGAACTGGCAAAAAAAAATGTACACGTTTCTTATTAAAATGATTTAAGGATATTATTTCTATGTGAAAGTTTGTTAATTCTGAATTGGTTAAATATTGTGAACTCTTTTAAAAACAACATCTGTACAGTAAGAGATACTTCCATGCATCCACACACTGAAGACGTTTGGATCGACGCGATCAGTTCAGAGCTAAAATAATCCTGCAAAAAAAATAAAAAAATCCAGAAATGATAGAGACAGACTAATGCACCAGAACTAAAAATTATTCAAAGCAAAAACTGGTGGTTTTAACCCTGACAGCTCTTTAATTACTGACCCACAACACAGAGTCACTCTCACACAACATATAAAGAGCATAGATAATATAATCAAGTACAAATCACACACACGAGAGTCCAAAAACGAGCTCGGAAATGCCGTGTGAAGTAGCAGGAGACCAGAGAATGCGAGAGATGAAGAGCACCGTCGTCCTCCTCTTCCTCTAAAACTCTCTCTCAGCTCGTCGCGGTGGAATCTAAACTCTGAGAGACTCAGGAGTTTCTCTCTGCACGGGGGAACCAAAGGTGCTCGCTCACGCACGGTTCACCTTACGCACATGTAAATGACACGTATTAGAGCTGACAATCAGCTGTGAGCGGCCCCGCTCCTCCCAAACACAGGAGGCAGAGGAGGGGCCATGCGGCGAGGGAGCCTCGCAGCATAATGGGGGCGCAGAAACAGTTTAGACGGGGCGGAATCTGCCATTGTTGGGGATGAAAGAGCCCGAGCTAAAGAATCGCCCCCACCGAATTCAGCAACGACGGCTCAGCTGCCGTAATCAAACACAGAGGCTTCTCCTCGCGCCACGCAGGAGCTTTTCCAAACCTGAAATGATGTAATCAATCTGGCTGAATGCACCACGAGGAGCACGTCTTTGTGCTGCAGGAAACCTGTGAAAATATGCATCTTAGGACACCCCACTGCCGTCAACTGTTTGGGAGGAAGTGGGCTCTTCCTGTAATTTCAGAGCACTGAATTTGTGAAAGACTTCCCGAGCATGCATGCACGACAAACAGAAAAGACTTTCCGCATGACCTCTGACATCAGATTTGCTCACATGAAATCTGCTCCTCACACACTACAAATATTTTTAGTACACTAAATACACAGTCTGACTGACTGCACTGAGCAGCTGGACTGAAGTTTAACACAGGAGAAGGAGCTGGGGACGGCAGCGTTCTCTTCTGCGATTCCAGCGGCCAAACTCTTCACACATCAGATTCCCTCTACGCTTTGGGTTTTAGCTCATCAAGAGAGCTGAAGCAAGATGTTTGCAATTAATCTGACTGAACTGAAAGTTTCCCACAGAAAATACAGCACGTTCAAACACACAGCCTCATGCAAAACTGAAGACGAATCTGAATGATAAAACACTACACATGCAGAATTTGCTCTGCTTGATTATTTTTAATAAGATGCAAAAATATCTATAGGGTGCATGCAAATATATAGATATGCTTATATTAATTTCTGAAGCATTTATCTGTGCTAAACATCTTACAGTGCACACCTGAGTTGACCTGGACACGCTGAATCCAGCAGGTGTGTGAGAACATACACGTTTCACCCTTCATATTTCTCTGGGCTCAAATCTGCAGTCTTCCAGCATCACTGAATATTTCATCTGTGTCCTCATTTTAAAACGACTGTCACTTCATATCAAGATGCATTTATTTATTTTTTCAATGGTGCATTTTTATTTCTACCTAAACAATTAATTTAGTATTACCATGCATCCTTACGCGTTCACGAGCTCCACAAATAATAAACACAAAACTGGACATTACAAATTAATATTTCAGTACCGTTATTTTTATGCGAATCACTCACACGTTGTATTAAAACACAAACGAATATGCATGGACTGTAAAATGGTATCTCATCATATTTTATGAAATGCATACGCAAAAGTCTGTGTTCAAAAATTAGGAGGACAGAATTGCGCTTTTTAAACTTTAGTAGGCTACTTGAAGACACTCGTGAGGGTGAAAAGACTCACGTACTCGTATTGATTTTTAGCGGATCGATATGAAACATTTCATAAAGGAAAGAGGGAGATGGAACTGAACTGCTGAAGAAATAAAAACTCAAACGTGCAGCGCGCGGCATCCGAACCAACAAACCAAACACTCACTCACGGACAATTTCAAATGCAACCTAATCGATCGGCTGGTGTGTTTAGTGTTAATGCATGTGCAAAACGCCCAAACAGCTACCCTCAAAATATAACACACTGATCTGAAACATCTTTGAAAGCAACACAAGTTTTTAAGATAACTCATCTGTTCTTCACAATCAGCATGCGTGCTGCATTAATGCAAAACTGCGTTTACCAGACACTTGTGTGACATTGACTGCGACTAACGCAGCTCCACACAAAAAACACAACAAGCACGAGCACCTCTAATTCATGCATCTGAGAATGAATGAAAATAACGCACTGAGACTGTCCAATCGGTGTCTCTGGACGGTCAGCAGCTTCTTAAGCAAACGAAATGCAAGTGTAAAGAATCCACAGGCGTCTAACGTGTTCAGAGCGCGTTTGACGCTCCTGAGAATTACGCACAAACTTTCATTTCCAAACTTGCGCGAAAATACAGAGAGAAAAGGCTCCGCTACATGGCCTTTATTTACATCGCGCCTGTTTAGTCCGATTTCTACTTGTGCTCGGCTAAACGTACTCCTATCTGGACTCTGATCTGTCCGGTCTCATCTCTCTGCGTCCCGCGTAACGCGTCCGTTTACGCACCTCGCCAGGACACTTTCCCAAGCCGCTCTTACCGTTTTTCCTCCGCGGGTTGGCTTGTTTTCGCCTCTTACACCGGGGGCCATCCGCCATGATCAGCTCCCGCATTGATAAACGTGGATCAGATGGCAGTTTGCATGGACTCAGACCCGAGCAAACACAGCAGCAGGATGGACCGCTCCCTCTGGCAGCCCTTCAGCCCGAGCACACGAACAGAAAGACAGAAACACACGGGTACATGAGTGAACGAGACTGCTGAGAGCCTCTCAGATCATTCGCTGTCCATGCATCTGATCACCGGAGACTGGAAGACGCATGCATTATGACTTATGGACGTCTAAATAAGCAGTTTAAAGGTGCATGTGTCTCCTCTGATTTAAATGCAAAAAGCGAAATAATAGTTAAATGCAAAGGTCAGAGGCTGGATTTATATTGGACATGTTTCATGTCTATAAAGACACTTTAACAGCTGATTGTTTTTAGTTGTCTGATTTATTTATTGGGGAGCTTCCAACTATATCAGATACATTTTCTGTAGTTTGTTTTTAGGCATAAACGTGAAATGTAATAAAATGAGAACATATTGTTTAGTGCATTAGGCAATAGGAACATTAGCATTTAAATCGTATATTATCTGTGATAAACCTCACGTGTATCAGATATATATTGCTTTTTTCTCTCTCTCTTGACTTTCTGAGTGTTTGAGTTCTTGCTTTAAATATTAGTGAAGATGCAGTATTTGAAAACTTTGGAAAATCGGATCGATATAAATCTCTCTCTCGATCGGTAATGATGCATGAATAAATATGCAGTGTTTGATAATTAAATTACGAGTAAAATAAAACGCGTGCAGATATCATAATCATTAAAACTGCATAAATACCTTTACTTTGCATGTATATTAACTTAACATAAGGTACATATTTTTGTGACTGCATGTTAAAATTGTGTTTGTTAAAAAAAGCTCAATAAAACCGGTGCATTTACATCTGAATCTGTAGCATTGTAGCGATCACTGATCTCGCGCATTGCAAGATTACAGAAAGAAAAAAAAATAGTTTGCATTTAAAAAAATAACAAATAAAAATGGTTAGAGGACGCAATGCCAAGCATTGGTTTCTTTCCGTGAATAAAACGTCAGTTTCAAATGAGTGTAGTCTAGTCGCTCAGCGCACCTGCACAGGTGAACGCCAAGGTAAGAGGAACATCCACACACCTTTGTGTTTGACTTCAGCGAAGAGCATCCCGAACCCAGCAGCATTAAAGCGGATTTATCTCGCATTAGGACTATTTTAAAGATGACGTGAAGGTAAAAGAGTGTGTCTTACCTTGTGGTCTCGGCTGCGGGAGTGTGTGTTGTGTGTGTTATAGTGTCTAGGTCCAGAATAAAGCCTGAGAAACAGAGGCGCGTTATTCCTGACTGATCCTCTCACACACTCCAGGACTCAAACCTGCGCTCGGACTGACGCGCTCACACGCCTCGAATGACACTGTTTTCCTCCTTTCTTTTCGAGAGAGAGAGAGAGAAACACACGCCACCTATCAGCACAGGGAGGGATAATAGAGCCAAACGTGTGTGTGTTTTATGAGCGCGCACGCACACACGCACACACACACACACACACACACACGGAGCATCAGGCACCTTTACAGCGAAGACGCGAATAACGTCTGAAGAAAGTTCGGGGCACGTTTGCGCGCTCTCTTTCTCTCTCTTCAAACACTGTTGTAGGAGAAATAAAGGAGGATGAAATAAAAAAAGAGGAATCTGATGAGGAGAAGCGCTGAGCTTGAGGAGGGAAAGTGTTCAGTCAGAGGAGACGCGGGAGGCGCGCGCGCTGCTGCGACAGGTGAGTCTGCAGGTGCACAGGTAAGAACAGGTGAGTCTGCAGGTGCACAGGTAAGAACGCTTAATTAAGGATTTTTAAAAACCCAAGGCAGTCAATGCAGCGTAATGAGCATGTTATGTTATTTTATATATATAAATATAATTCTCAATACAAAGTTAAAGAATGAAATGCTTCGTCGACGAGATTTCAAAGGGATTCCGACACATTTAAGGGCGTGAATGATCTTCCTCTCTCTCTCTCTCTCTCTCTCTCTCTCTCTCTCTCTGCATTCTTTCACCGTTATTGTTATTTGTCTTCTACTGTGTTTTACGCTTTAGTGCTGAAGTCTTGAGAGGGCGACACTGCTTTCTGTGAATAGTTTGAGTATTTGTGAGGATAATGAAGACATCAGTCTTCTGGCATCTGCACTGATTGATGCTTTTGTTCAGCATCACAGGCACCTCTGACTCCTGCAGTCTATAATCGCTCAGGTATGTATTTGTTCCTTTAAAAAATACAATTATTAAATAATAATAATAATAATAATAATTATTATTATTATTATTATTTGCATTTATATTATAACATTACATTTGTAACAATGTTATTCTATATTTGTTTAAATTGTGAGGGTGCATGCATGGTTTGTCTGAAGCTGCTGTAGGGTGCGTGACACGAATCAGTCAGACAATAATTAATCAATCAGTTATTCTGTGATTTCTACTTGATTTGATTTCCACTGATATAGTCAGCTTGATTTAGTCATATTAAACAATATCTTTGACTAAAAGTAAAATCAGCTAATTTGCATGTCATCACATAAAGCATGCTTTTCTATCTATCTATCTATCTATCTATCTATCTATCTATCTATCTATCTATCTATCTATCTATCTATCTATCTATCTATCTATCTATCTATCTAATCTAATTTCCGCATGCATGCTGTCTTTTGTGTCTGTTTATATGCAGGTATTTTACACATTGTTAAATATTGTGTGAGATAGACAAACGTGGAATTAATAATTGACGGTTGTTAAATGAATAATTTATCACGAACCGGAATAATTGTTGTATCTCTAATCTCGACACACATTTGCATATGAATCTTGTAAAATCTGCTGCTCTGTGCTGTATAAACTTCGAAGGGGTGTGAAATTTAATTTATCTTATGAAATAAAACATGGCTTTCTCCTGCAGGATTCGGCCCTCTTGTGGAAGTACGCCGGGCCGTGTTTGTGTGCATGTGTGAGTGAGCGATTCTTCACATTTTCCTCTTTCTGTTATAAAATCTGCTGTGAGGAAGAGTATACTGCTGTATATTACATAAGACAAATGATTCACTATCAAATGCAATGTCAAATGTCATAATCTGTGATAAATAAACAACACAGAAGTGCATTATAAAACAGATCCTTCCACTCCTGGATGCTGATTGGTCAATTACTCATCAGTCATTAAAAAATACACAATATAACAACATGAAGCTGACTGGATGCCACTTTGCATATTTTCATAAATACTGAATAAATTTGAATCTGAATAAATATTTGTGTCCTTAATATTTTCATTAAGTACTAACGGTTATAAATGCAATAAAATACGTGAGTGTTGAATTGCGAATATTCGTGAATACTCTTCTGTCTGTCTGTCTTTTCCGTCACGTTCAGACAGACGGCAGCACTTCAAAACAGTCTTTTAACATCCTCGACAGTGTTCAGATCTCAGCGAGACGCAAAATGAGCAAATCAACAAATATTTATATTCAAACGTGTGATGCGAATAAATGCAGTCATCACCGTGACAACGAGCATCGCCGTCTCTCTCTCTCTCTCTCTCTTAAACAGGCGGGAGAGTTGATTGTGTTTGATCCGGGCTTGTGTTGAAGTAAAAGAGCATCTTATACAATTGACGGCTACAATTAGCTGCCGGTTAGAGCGGCGGAGGACAACACTTACACCCGCTTTTACATGTCAGTTTGTTGAATAAAAAAAGCCGTAGGATTTTCCTTTTCTGTGTTTGCTGTATAATTTGTGGAGATTTGATAATTTTTTATCATTGCATGTCGCTGCTAAATTGCATCTGTCTCAATGAAAGCACATTCAAAAATCAAGCTTCTTCTTTTTTCCTTAATTTAAGTAAATATTAAATAAATAGTAATATAAATATGTAAAAATAGTACAATTATTTGAAATATTTTAAGTTGAAACACTAAAATCATTAACTGGAAATAAAAACTAAAACTGAAATAAAAATCATCATCATCATCATCATTATGACAAAAGCACAACAAATGCACTTCAAATTTCAGCTAAAATACTGAAAAAGGCGCATGACTCAATCAGAAGACAGAGGCCTCTCTAGCATTTGCTGAAATGTCTTTGGAGAGCGGCAGAAGTTAATACTCGTTCATTTCACACCTGCATTGTGGGAATATCTGTGTGTTTCCGCACATGATTATTAAAGAGGAAACACATAAAAATGAACCATCAGTCACTGGCTGTCATATTGAGTAGCATGTGTACGTGTGTTTACTGCTCAGTGGAGTTCAACTAAACCCTTGAGCTAGTTTAACCTCTCTCACTCTCTCACTCTCTCTCGCTCTCTCGCTCTCTCGCTCCCCCCCCCCTCTCTCTAATTGGCCAGAATGTTACAGTGTTTGGATTTGATCCATCTGAACCACTTTTGAAAGATCCTTGCTGTTTCCATTTAGCATTAAAATAGCAGTAAATTAAATTAAGATGGTAAAATAAAATAAAAATAAAATAACAGGTTTCTGTAAACTTTATATAAAACCAATACAAGTCTATGATATGTCGCCATATGAGTAGATAAACACACTCAGATGTGAGAGACAGACAGACAGAGGGTTGTGTGAGATTTGGCAGGGAATGCGGGACAGATACAGACAGACAGGAGTGAGCGGGTACAGATGCAGGATGTCTAAAACCGTGTCGCCGTGTAAAGTGTTTTCATTGGTTTGGTCTGAGCTGAACGTCACATGACTCGCCCCCTGCAGGCCTCACCCTCCTCAGGCTCTGAGTGCTGATTTATTCATTATTCTGCAGAGCTGAGACATGATTGGCTGAAATCCTGCTATTGTACATCTGAGTGCAAGATCAAATCGAACTGGACTTAATGTACAGTAGCAAATTGCAGCTATGTATTTGAAAAATTGACTAGTTTCCGGGTTGTATGAACAAGTGACTAATCAGGTTTGAGGAAGCACTGAATAATTAGGCTGGTTGTATTTTAATATACCATCTTAAAGTTGGCATGAAATTAAAATTCATATATTTTCTAAATGCATATTATTATTATTTTTTGACCTCATTAATCAGAATGTCATAACTGGATCATCTGGTGAAATGATTTCTCTCTGGTGACACATACGAGACTTCTCTATTCATTTTAATCCTCTCAAACCCCGCCCCTTTCTTACAACCCACTGCATTTAGCCCCGCCTCCTTTGAGAGTGCCACGCCCACATCTCAGCATCCAATCAAGCAATCAGCATTCTTTTTTAGATAATGTATTACACTCAATACACTTTCATTACAGAGTTACTTACTACATTACTTTCCATAAAAATAACTAAGTAACTAAATTAGTTACTTTTTTATGGAGTAACGCAGTATTACTTTTTAAAGTAACTTTCCCCAAAACTGTGTACATATGTTTATAACTACTGGAGAGAGAGAGAGATCCAGATGTTCAGTGTGGAACAGATCAGGAAAAATGAATGTAATGTTGAAACATGAACTTCAGCACCTGTTGGGGTCAATGTGTGTGTGTGTGTGTGTGTGTGTGTGTGTGTGCGTGTTTGTTCTTGTTTATACCTGTAAACCTGTTCCTTTCTGTCATGTGACAAACTTTTGCCAAGCAAGGCACACACACACACAAACGAACACAAACACACACACACACACACACTCTCTTTAGTTTGCAGGTGAGGCGAGAGGAGGACGTCTCATTATCTCCTCACACTCCTCTAACACACACACACACACACACACACACTCCAGCTCTCCATGCTAAAGAGATCAGCGTCTCAGTTCACTGGTTAAAACAAACCTGTAAGTGATTCATCAGAACCGACCCTTATCCTGTCTCACCACGACCTTTGACCCTTACGATTAGCCTGCCAGAGGAGCGCGGTTTAACGAACAGTACTCTCGCCCTCGGCTGTCAGATTCAACTAAAGTCGACATTATTAAAGATCCGTGCGCTCGTGAGAAACACACCTTAAGTAACGCGCATTAGAGCCGCGTCTGCGGAAAGATCACATTTAACAGACAAGAAACCCTGATCCAGCAGAGACTGTGATTGGCCACACACACACACACTCTCTCACACTCACACTCACACACTCACACGCATACTCACACACTCACACGCACACACTCTCTCACACTCACAATCTCACACACACAATCTCACACACACACACACACACACACACACACACACACACACACACACTCTCTCACACTCACTCACACTCACACACTCACACGCACACTCACACACTCACACGCACACACTTTCTCACACTCACACTCTCACACACACACTCTCACACACTCACACACACACACACACACACTCACACTCTCACACTCTCACACACCCCTCTCTGCTGTCCTGTTACAGACAGACACACAACCATTTATTACATTTATAACTAAACTGCAAAAAAAAATACATATATAGAGCATGAAGTGATTTTGCAAATTTGCAAACGCAGCATTGGATTTTTAATTTCATTTTAAATTTAAAATCCAATTTAAATGAATTTTTAAAAGATGTTAAATTGTTAAATTATGAGTTTTGAAGTTTAACATTTTTTGCTTTTTTTGTTTCATTTTAATGTTACTAAAAGTTTTAATAATTTTGTTCCGTTTTTGTGTAATTGTATTTGTTTTAAATATGTCAATGTAGTTTTAATTAATTGTATTTCATCTTTAGTTTTAGTTATTTTAGTATACTAAGTTAAACTAAATGAAAATGTTGCTTTGACAACTAGCTGAAATAAAACAAGTTTAAGGTTTTTTATATTTAATTTAATTTCAGTTCGTGTTTATTTTATTTCAAGTAACTTTTTTATGGTTTTAGTTTTAGTTAACTACACTGTGATTCTTTTTTTTTTCTCAGTTGCAAATCAAGTAGATTATTCAGTCTTTCTACTTAAACATGTAATTGTGAATTAATTGTGAAATTCACTAGCAATTTCTGAATAAAGTGTTTCTAGACCAATTTCTTTGGTTTATGTAAGAGTGTTTATGAAGCACTGTGGTTCACAACATATGGACAGACTTCTGTATTAACATTAAGGGATCAAATCACAGTAAGCAGGATTGAGTTTGATGTTAATTGAAACGTTTACAATGCAAAACCCTTTTCAAGACCATTTATTGAAAGTGCAAAAATAATTTTTCAGCACCCAGTCTTTAGCAGAAGTGATTTTCTCATGTATTAGGCATTTAAAAAAATTCAGCATTCAGCAGCATGTCCTTCCCCAATGAATAACAGTGTGAACTATACCACTAAAACATGCCTGGATTTGTCTGTAGCTGGATGGTTTTCTGGACGGGAGCCGTTCACATTAAACATCTCCCCAGCGGAGCCCTAAAGAGTGTGAGATAGAAGTGTGTAAACGTGTGTGTTTGCCGGTGGTCCCAGTTAGCCGTGTGTTTGTCTGCTGTGACCTCCTGTCTCATAAACTATAATTTCTCACATCACCTCTGAATTACTGCCTGCTGAAAGGCGTTCAGAAAGGCCTGTGCTTATTTTAGGCATGAGGGGCTCGTCTGTAATTAGAAACATCAGTGCAGACCATTTACAGATGCCAGTAAAGAGAAATCACCTGCCCTCCCGCGGTAAAACAACCAGCACGGACTCTACAAGCAGGGTTGATTCGAAGGAGTCAAATGGGGAGGAATCGAGTCTGTTCAGATCAGAGTTCACTGCACAATGTAAACATACTGTAACTTTCAGAACTCAAATCTTCCTCTACAGTCCATGAGGAGCATTTAATGAAACTAAACTGCAAAAGCAACTTTTCTGACATCAAACAGATGAACGTCAACACATTTACATGTCAATCACATTTATAAAGATGAAGGTCGGTAAATCTTTTAAATGTTTTTTTTTGAAAGAAGCCTCTTCTGTTGACTAAGGCCGCATTTATTTGACCAAAAATATAGTAAAAGTACAGTTTTTAATTAGTTTTTATTATGTTATCTATGTGCATATACATTAAAATGTAATGTATTATTAATTTTCAGCATCATTCCTCCAGTCTTCAGTGTCACATGATCTTCAGAAATCAGTATAATATGCTGATTTGCTGCTCGAGAAACATTTCTGATTATTATCCATGTTGAAAACAGTCGTGCTGCACAATATTTTTGTGGAAACCGTGATACATTTTATTTTTCAGGATTCACAGATGAATGGAAAGTTCAAAAGAACTGCATTTATTTGAAATAGAAATATTTTCTAACATTATAAATGTCTTTACTGGCACCTTTGATCAATTTAATGCGTCCTTGATTAAAAAAAACTAACTTTTGAACGTCAGTGTAACAATTTTAAAACACAGCCAGTCATCCAGAGACAGAAAGCAATGCACATCCATTACAAGAAGCTGAAAAGGTCAAAACCTTTGAGGTGACCTTCTGACCTCTGCGTGCTTCTGGACATTAACTGACCATAGAACTGGAGGTTGGTCAGATTTCCTACAATATGTACATCCACTAAGATTCATATCAGGTTTAAAGTAGCTCTTTCCAGGTGCAGACGGATCCGTGTTCATCCAGAATAAACCCTCGTCGCACACAGAAGGATCACAGCAAATATGTGTGTGTGGCAAGTTCAGTAAGAATAAAACCCTCACCTTCTTCTCCACCTAGAAACGTGTCTTTAAAGAGATTGCGTAATGCCAGAGGAGGGGTTTTATAAATATCTGCGGAGCATCAGTGTCGAGCCTGCCAGAGTTAAGCGGCTCTCGTGTTCCTGCGCTCTTTGAAATGCAGATTACGAGTCTATCAGCTGTCACCTGTGTGGAGCGGAGCGCTCTGCGCCGAGAGAAGCAGGTTAGATCGCTATCCTCGCGCCGGCAAATTACTCCTGATGTCTGTATTGTTCTGTAACGCCGGTTTGATCTCTTTATCCCGGCTCTGAATCAGTCGTTTGAGGTAAGAACGTTCAACTTCACCTCAGAAAAGAATCAATTTCCAGGAGAAAACATCAATCCGACACACTCTCGGCGATTCAGTCTCTACCCAAATACGATTACATAAGAGCCAGCATGAGGAGACGCAGTTATTCTCTCTGTTCTCTGAGATTAACACTGTTTTAGCAGAATCGTCCCTGTTAGCGTCTCCTGTATTATTCAAGGCATCGTTTCATGTGCGTTTGAGGAGATCTGCTCTTAAATATTACCCGGTTAGTAAAGGTTGAGCGGTGAATAAAACATTAAAAGTCACAGAGTAGGCAGAGCTCGTGCAGATCAGTGTTGGGAAAGTTACTTTTAAAAGTAATGCATTACAATATTGTTTGCATACATGTATAAAAAGTATGGAAAGTAATGTGTTACGTTACTTTTGTGTTATTTTTTCTCATCTGGGCTGGGCTTGCTTGTTTGTTTTTAATATAAAAAAGTTATATTTGGCAAATGTAGGCACAGCTGAAGAATAGAAGAAAGTTCAACAGCAATGAAAAGAGAAATATGTTATTAGTAAGTCATTAGTATGGTTGAATTGGATCATCGCAGGTCAGCAGCAAAGACACCGGTTAATAAAATGGGATGAAATACTTAAAGGATATTTGTGTTATTTAACATTTAATTTTTGCAGGTTTGCATCATATTCTGAGTTTGCTTTTTTATTAATTAGGAGAAATAGTGAATGTGTTTGTGTGGAGTGAGATGAGTAAACACATGTTGGTATTGAGTCTAGAGCTACAGTAAGATCATGTTCACACACAACACTCTGCACTCACTCCTGATTTCTGTCACCATGGCAACACCAGAGCTGTCACTCAACACATGGAAACAAAGTAACTGGAGTTACCTATTTGAAAAAGTAACTTAGATATTTTCTTGCAGATTAAAAAATAATGCATTACTTTACGAGTTCCCTAACACTGGATTTAAGACCTGCGTGTGAGCCCATTTACAGCTGACATTAACCTCTGTCTCGTTTACAGTGCTTGCACACATTTAAAAAAAACAACTTTACACACAAATCCAAGAATTGCACGCACAAAATGCAAAAAGCCTCACGTCTTGCAAAATGAAGCACTGCATTCAATATATCACAAACATCTCAAAAGCAAACATTTGCAAACACCTTTGCCATAATATTAATCCCTGTAAGATTTCTGTGTGTTACATAGAGAACTGTGTTGAGTTGTGCAAAAAGTGTTTTATGAAATTGAACAAAGGCTAAGAATTAGAGTTTGGTTCTGCAGATTTGGTGTGTGCTTCTGCTGTTTAAATGTGTCAGCTTTCAGAAATTGTGTGACAAGTAAAGATTTTGTGTGTAAGCAGTTGAAAAAAACTATAATCCCATAATAAGCGCACTGCAATCCACACAGGTGTAGATGAAAGGGATCCAATGCGTCCTTCCTCTTAACAAGATCCCATCACTAGCAATGCATTTTAAAGGCATGTTAATACTACATGTTAACAGGGCCTTTTTCCTCTCTTTTTCTCTCTTTGGGAACAATGCACAACTGTCTTCGTTATTAGTATTCCTCCTCCAGACAGGGGTGCAAGGTTTATAAAGCAGAATTAATAAAGCAGTTTTTGTGTCGCCTCAGCCTCGTGTGGCTCACCTGTGTAGCGTGCCTGCATAAAGCCTGCAAAAATTACACAAGCTGCAAAAATCATCTGTTCAAATTGCATTGGATGACTGATACACACCTTCTGGAATCAGTGTGCTCACATTTATATCAGTTTATGAAAGCAAGACATGTTTATAAGTTACTAGACTACTACTAGGAGTGCTTTCAATGAGAAAGTGACTGGATTTTCTAGTATATCTCAACATTTGTAAATCAAGATATAGTTACTTGAGAAGCAAAATTTAAAAAAAGAAAAGGTCTTCGACAGTTTTTGAAAAAAGAAAGTGAATTTTTGCTTTAAACTAGAAAAATAAGCTTGTTTTCCCTTTTAATTAAGTATATGTTCTTATAAAACATTTATTTAGACTGGAAAGCAAGACATCACTACTGAGTAAGAAAATAATTTTTTGCAGAGTAGTTTTAGACATTTTGTATAAAACACAAAAGTATGCTTGCACTTTACAAGTTTTTCCAATTTCAAATCTGAAATAGACGCATCCACTATGACAAGAAGTAGAAGAAATGTGGAAAACAGTCATTTAATTTTGGGAAGTGTCTCTTCAAATTAGAAAAAGAGAAAATCTGAGGCCACTTCATGCCTCAGTCAAAATTATAAATATTTTTCAAAAGATTTAATGTTGTGAACCTCACCAATTCAGTGGCTAGGTCTTCATCAAAGCACTCGTGTTATTAAACTGCACCGTTTAAACACAATTTGGTTTCCCAGAATGTTAATAAAAACCAGTAAACCTTGACTCCTGGAAGCTTCGCTTGGCAGCTGAAGTCTGTGATTCTCACAACAGCGTCCTGATTTGGGTGCAGTATGCATCAGACGATCAGTGAGTGCACTGAAGACGAGACTAGTTTGGCCTGACCGTTTACTCAAAGCTGCTGTCGTGTTTCGAGTGTGGACCAAATAAAATTCAGTGCACAATGCAAGCCAGAAAAACCTAGGAGTGCTTCCAATGAAGAAGTAACTATATTACTGAGTTTGTGAGGTTTATTACATTAAATCATTAAAATATATTCAAGGGTTTGGTTGAATATAGTTATGTTTTGTTGAAAGATCTTTGCTAACAATGCTTGCGCTTTGCTCTCAAAGTTTTGTCCAATTTCCAAATGAAATGCCCACAAGTATCATATTAAACAACAAATTGAGGTTGGATAGCAGTTTTTCAGTCTCCTTCTGTAAATTCAAACAAGCCTGTGTGAAACACTACCTGACCAGCCACACACACACACACACACACACACACACACGCACACTCTCTCACACTCACTCACACTCACACACTCACACGCACACTCACACACTCACACGCACACACTTTCTCACACTCACACTCTCACACACACACTCTCACACACTCACACACACACACACACTCTCTCTCTCTCTCTCTCTCTCTCTCTCGCTCACACATTCACACACTCACACACACACACACACACACTCACACTCTCACACTCTCACACACCCCTCTCTGCTGTCCTGTTACAGACAGACACACAACCATTTATTACATTTATAACTAAACTGCAAAAAAAAAATACATATATAGAGCATGAAGTGATTTTGCAAACGCAATTTCACAGCATTGGATTTTTAATTTCATTTTAAATTTAAAATCCAATTTAAATGAATTTTTAAAAGATGTTAAATTAAATCAATTTGAGTTTTGAAGTTTAACATTTTTTGCTTTTTTTGTTTCATTTTAATGTTACTAAAAGTTTTAATAATTTTGTTCCGTTTTTGTGTAATTGTATTTGTTTTAAATATGTCAATGTAGTTTTAATTAATTGTATTTCATCTTTAGTTTTAGTTATTTTAGTATACTAAGTTAAACTAAATGAAAATGTTGCTTTGACAACTAGCTGAAATAAAACAAGTTTAAGGTTTTTTATATTTAATTTAATTTCAGTTCGTGTTTATTTTATTTCAAGTAACTTTTTTATGGTTTTAGTTTTAGTTAACTACACTGTGATTCTTTTTTTTTTCTCAGTTGCAAATCAAGTAGATTATTCAGTCTTTCTACTTAAACATGTAATTGTGAATTAATTGTGAAATTCACTAGCAATTTCTGAATAAAGTGTTTCTAGACCAATTTCTTTGGTTTATGTAAGAGTGTTTATGAAGCACTGTGGTTCACAACATATGGACAGACTTCTGTATTAACATTAAGGGATCAAATCACAGTAAGCAGGATTGAGTTTGATGTTAATTGAAACGTTTACAATGCAAAACCCTTTTCAAGACCATTTATTGAAAGTGCAAAAATAATTTTTCAGCACCCAGTCTTTAGCAGAAGTGATTTTCTCATGTATTAGGCATTTAAAAAAATTCAGCATTCAGCAGCATGTCCTTCCCCAATGAATAACAGTGTGAACTATACCACTAAAACATGCCTGGATTTGTCTGTAGCTGGATGGTTTTCTGGACGGGAGCCGTTCACATTAAACATCTCCCCAGCGGAGCCCTAAAGAGTGTGAGATAGAAGTGTGTAAACGTGTGTGTTTGCCGGTGGTCCCAGTTAGCCGTGTGTTTGTCTGCTGTGACCTCCTGTCTCATAAACTATAATTTCTCACATCACCTCTGAATTACTGCCTGCTGAAAGGCGTTCAGAAAGGCCTGTGCTTATTTTAGGCATGAGGGGCTCGTCTGTAATTAGAAACATCAGTGCAGACCATTTACAGATGCCAGTAAAGAGAAATCACCTGCCCTCCCGCGGTAAAACAACCAGCACAGACTCTACAAGCAGGGTTGATTCGAAGGAGTCAAATGGGGAGGAATCGAGTCTGTTCAGATCAGAGTTCACTGCACAATGTAAACATACTGTAACTTTCAGAACTCAAATCTTCCTCTACAGTCCATGAGGAGCATTTAATGAAACTAAACTGCAAAAGCAACTTTTCTGACATCAAACAGATGAACGTCAACACATTTACATGTCAATCACATTTATAAAGATGAAGGTCGGTAAATCTTTTAAATGTTTTTTTTTGAAAGAAGCCTCTTCTGTTGACTAAGGCCGCATTTATTTGACCAAAAATATAGTAAAAGTACAGTTTTTAATTAGTTTTTATTATGTTATCTATGTGCATATACATTAAAATGTAATGTATTATTAATTTTCAGCATCATTCCTCCAGTCTTCAGTGACACATGATCTTCAGAAATCAGTATAATATGCTGATTTGCTGCTCGAGAAACATTTCTGATTATTATCCATGTTGAAAACAGTCGTGCTGCACAATATTTTTGTGGAAACCGTGATACATTTTATTTTTCAGGATTCACAGATGAATGGAAAGTTCAAAAGAACTGCATTTATTTGAAATAGAAATATTTTCTAACATTATAAATGTCTTTACTGGCACCTTTGATCAATTTAATGCGTCCTTGATTAAAAAAAACTAACTTTTGAACGTCAGTGTAACAATTTTAAAACACAGCCAGTCATCCAGAGACAGAAAGCAATGCACATCCATTACAAGAAGCTGAAAAGGTCAAAACCTTTGAGGTGACCTTCTGACCTCTGCGTGCTTCTGGACATTAACTGACCATAGTGGAAAGTTCAAAAGAACTGCAATTATTTGAAATATAAATATTTTCTAACATTATAAATGTCTTTACTGGCACCTTTGATCAATTTAATGCGTCCTTGATTAAAAAAAACTAACTTTTGAACGTCAGTGTAACAATTTTAAAACACAGCCAGTCATCCAGAGACAGAAAGCAATGCACATCCATTACAAGAAGCTGAAAAGGTCAAAACCTTTGAGGTGACCTTCTGACCTCTGCGTGCTTCTGGACATTAACTGACCATAGAACTGGAGGTTGGTCAGATTTCCTACAATGTGTACATCCACTAAGATTCATATCAGGTTTAAAGTAGCTCTTTCCAGGTGCAGACGGATCCGTGTTCATCCAGAATAAACCCTCGTCGCACACAGAAGGATCACAGCAAATCTGTGTGTGTGGCAAGTTCAGTCAGAATAAAACCCTCACCTTCTTCTCCACCTAGAAACGTGTCTTTAAAGAGATTGCGTAATGCCAGAGGAGGGGTTTTATAAATATCTGCGGAGCATCAGTGTCGAGCCTGCCAGAGTTAAGCGGCTCTCGTGTTCCTGCGCTCTTTGAAATGCAGATTACGAGTCTATCAGCTGTCACCTGTGTGGAGCGGAGCGCTCTGAATCCAAAAGAGGCAGGTTAGATCGCTATCCTAAATTACTCCTGATGTCTGTATTGTTCTGTAACGCCGGTTTGATCTCTTTATCCCGACTCTGAATAAGACGTTTGAGGTAAGAAAGTCCAACTTCACCTCAGAAAAGAATCAATTTCCAGGATAAAACATCACTCGGAGATTCAGTTTTCACCCAAATACGATTACACAAGAGCGCTCACATTTCCTCGGCAGCATGAGAAGATGCGGTTATTCTTTCTGTTCTTTGAGATTTACACCGTTTTAGCAGAATCGTCCCTGTTAGCATTATTCAACACATCGTTTCATGTGCGTTCGAGGAGTTCTGCTCTTAAATATTACCCAGTTTAAGCGATGAATAAAACATTAAAAGTCACAGTAATCAGAGCTCTTGCAGATCAGTGTTGGGGAAAGTTACTCACAATAATGCATTACTCCATAAAAAAGTAACTTATTGCGTTACTTAGTAACTTGTTATGGAAAGTAACAGGTTGTTGCGTAACTTTTTCTCATCTGGGCTGGGCTTGTTTGTTTTTAATATAAAAAAAAAAGTTATATTTTTGGCAAATGTATACACCAAAAGTGAAACGAGTAAAGGGTGCAGCTGTCATTCTGAAATGCATGAAGAAAAAGCAATGAAACACAAATGTGATGTTAACCTAGTCATGTTTTGCTTATTAGTGTAGCTGAATTGGATCATCGCAGGTCAGCAGCAAAAGATATTCGTCAATAATACTTGAAGGATATGTGTGTTATTTAACATATTTAATTGTTGCAGGTTTATCTCATATTCTGAGTTTGCATTTGACTGTTTTTATTTATTTTGAGGAATACTGAATCTGTTTTTTGTGTAAATGCATGCTGATATTTAGTCTAGATCTACAGTAAGATCATGTTCACACACAAACACAACGCCTCTGCACTCACTCCTGATTTCTCTCAACAGGAGAGCTGTCAGTCAATACACGAGGAAACAAAGTAACAAGCATCACTTATTTGAAAAAGCGACTCCAATATGTTCTTGTAAATTAAAAAGCCTTCTGACCTCTGCGTGCTTCTGGACATTAACTGACCATAGAACTGGAGGTTGGTCAGATTTCCTACAATATGTACATCCACTAAGATTCATATCAGGTTTAAAGTAGCTCTTTCCAGGTGCAGACGGATCCGTGTTCATCCAGAATAAACCCTCGTCGCACACAGAAGGATCACAGCAAATATGTGTGTGTGGCAAGTTCAGTAAGAATAAAACCCTCACCTTCTTCTCCACCTAGAAACGTGTCTTTAAAGAGATTGCGTAATGCCAGAGGAGGGGTTTTATAAATATCTGCGGAGCATCAGTGTCGAGCCTGCCAGAGTTAAGCGGCTCTCGTGTTCCTGCGCTCTTTGAAATGCAGATTACGAGTCTATCAGCTGTCACCTGTGTGGAGCGGAGCGCTCTGAATCCAAAAGAGGCAGGTTAGATCGCTATCCTAAATTACTCCTGATGTCTGTATTGTTCTGTAACGCCGGTTTGATCTCTTTATCCCGACTCTGAATAAGACGTTTGAGGTAAGAAAGTCCAACTTCACCTCAGAAAAGAATCAATTTCCAGGATAAAACATCACTCGGAGATTCAGTTTTCACCCAAATACGATTACACAAGAGCGCTCACATTTCCTCGGCAGCATGAGAAGATGCGGTTATTCTTTCTGTTCTTTGAGATTTACACCGTTTTAGCAGAATCGTCCCTGTTAGCATTATTCAACACATCGTTTCATGTGCGTTCGAGGAGTTCTGCTCTTAAATATTACCCAGTTTAAGCGATGAATAAAACATTAAAAGTCACAGTAATCAGAGCTCTTGCAGATCAGTGTTGGGGAAAGTTACTCACAATAATGCATTACTCCATAAAAAAGTAACTTATTGCGTTACTTAGTAACTTGTTATGGAAAGTAACAGGTTGTTGCGTAACTTTTTCTCATCTGGGCTGGGCTTGTTTGTTTTTAATATAAAAAAAAAAGTTATATTTTTGGCAAATGTATACACCAAAAGTGAAACGAGTAAAGGGCGCAGCTGTCATTCTGAAATGCATGAAGAAAAAGCAATGAAACACAAATGTGATGTTAACCTAGTCATGTTTTGCTTATTAGTGTAGCTGAATTGGATCATCGCAGGTCAGCAGCAAAAGATATTCGTCAATAATACTTGAAGGATATGTGTGTTATTTAACATATTTAATTGTTGCAGGTTTATCTCATATTCTGAGTTTGCATTTGACTGTTTTTATTTATTTTGAGGAATACTGAATCTGTTTTTTGTGTAAATGCATGCTGATATTTAGTCTAGATCTACAGTAAGATCATGTTCACACACAAACACAACGCCTCTGCACTCACTCCTGATTTCTCTCAACAGGAGAGCTGTCAGTCAATACACGAGGAAACAAAGTAACAAGCATCACTTATTTGAAAAAGCGACTCCAATATGTTCTTGTAAATTAAAAAGTGATGCATTACTTTACTAGTTACTTGGAAAAAAGTAATCTGATTAATGCATGTACTGCATCACCCCCAACACTGGATTTAACCAACACCTGCGTGAGCCCATTTATAGCTGATATTAACATCTGTCTCGTTTAATACTATAATAAGTGCACTGCAATGCATACAGGTGTAAACGAAAGGGATTCGATGTGTCCTTCCCTTTAACAAAATCCCATCAAAAGTCATCACTAGAGATGCATTTTAAAGGCATGCTAATACTACATGTTAACAGGGCCTTCTTTCCTCTCTGTAATGTGCTTTGGGAACACGTTCGACTGTCTTCTGTATTAGTATTCCTCCTCCAGACAGGGGTGAAGGGCCAGACTGATCTGCTGTCATTAATAAAGCACTTTTGTGTCGTTCAGCGTTCGGTGACTGTCTGATGCATAAAGCCTGCAAAAATCACACAAGCTGCTAAAATCACTCTTTCAGATTGCATTGGATGACTGATACGCAACTTCTGGAATCAGTTTGCTCACGATTATATGAGTTTATGAAACAAAGTTGTGCTTAAAAGTTACCAGACTGCATTTTATTTGCAACGTTTTTGACATTAAATCTTATAGATACAGAAATACACTCGGAGGCAGTTTACGCTGCCAAAAAAAACTTGAGAAGCAAAATGACTAAATAAAAAGTCTTTGAAAAAAGAAATGAGAAAAAATAAACTTGTTTTTACTTTGAATCAAGTCTTTTTCTTGTTTTAAGAAAAAAAATCTATTAACTTTTGATATGTTTTAGGAAACAAGACTTCCTATCTTGATTTAAGAACGTTGAGATATTTTTACTGGAAAACAAGACAAAAATACTGAGTAAGAACATTGTAGACATTTAGTATCAAACACAAGATTGTTTCAAGATTGCCCATGTTTACAGGTATTACCTTTACCTATGCAAAACTTTACCATACTGTCAGCCAAATTACTAAGTAAAAGTCTCTTTATGTCTAAGTAAGCCATTTTTGGGCTGAATAATGAAGCATTAAGGTATGAAAGTGGCTGTGTTTCAGTCCCTGGACCAGCTCAACTGAAGAAAGACCCGATCTGGATTCTTCAGGCTCTTCGGTGCTGTAAACTCAAACAAGCCTGTGTGAAACACTACCTGCCCAACCTCACACACACACACACACACATACGCACACACCTGCTTGTCTGGGACTGAGTCCAGAACTCTTTTCCCAGAATTCTCTTCCTCGCTCTGGCACAAGGGTCGTAAAGCTGTCAGTGCTCTTGTAGGTCCAGTCACCTCTGCTATTGTTACAAGGAGGAACAAGCTACCACACACACACACACACACACACACACACACACACACGTATGTACGTATGCTCTCCCTCCGGGTCTTTGGAAGCTGAGGTGGATGATTGGATCAGCGTGTGGAATCTGCTCTAATAAGATCCAGTTCATAATAACAGCTCTTTAGTTCAGGCTTTTCTAACAGCTCTACAGATCACAGCACACTAACTCTGCTCTACAGCCGTAGATCTACACTAACTGTATTGTTGGTCACGGAAGGCGTTTCTATTGCTGGAGACTGAATAACAGTAAAATGGGGTGTATTACTAGTAAAAACAAGATGCCGTTTACAACTTGATAAGGAATCAGTTTTCTTTAAATTCAAAGATTAAGTGAATTACTCTCGTTCTGGAACAGTATTTGCAGCTCCAGTATCTCACAGAAGGCGAATCACATTAGTTGAATCACTACTTTTACATAAAGTTCAACTTTTCTCAACTTTATACACATACAGTATATACACATATATACATATACGCATACATACACACATACATATATATATATATATATATATATATATACAATCCCCCCCCCACACACACACAGCTTTAGCTTGCTTCATATCTAGTTAAAGTAAATTAGAGTCTAGTTAAAATAAAGTCTAATAAACCAGGCACTGTATATTATGAATATTGTTTTCACGTTGTTTTGTCACTGCAAACCAATGTCATCATGAACATCCAATAACAGCCAATCACAGACGAGAGTCAACAATCAAGACTATTATTTACAATATGTGTGACCAGATTGACCATGTTTACAGGTGTTTAACTCATGCAAAACTTTATCATAGTATCATAGTTTCTGCCAAAACACTCTAGTTAAAGATTGCATTAGAGTAAAACCACAAGAAATCAATGTGAGATCTCCTACAAACAGTTTAAGACGCTGTAATTATTTTCTCTTTTCTATGACAGCTGAGGCTAATACCAAGTTACCACAGTTTTACTGTAGCAACAATAACTGCAACGATCGTATTTGAATTTATGCTTTGAACTAGAAAAATAAATATTTTTTTGTCTTGTTTTAAATATACATTCAATTGTTCAATTATTGTTGTTGCTGTTTTTATTATTATTATTATTAATAATAATAATAAGTATTATAAGTTAGAAAACAAGACTTTGTATCTTGATATAAGAATGTTTAGACCTTTGTACTAAAAAACAAGAAAAAAACCTGAGAAATATTTTTTTTCTTTGCTGTAGTTATTGTTGCAGTGCAGTTTAAGGCATTTAGTCTCAAACACACAAGATTGTGTCAAGATTGACATGTTAACGTGTATTAGGTTTACCCATGCAATACTTTAACATAGTACCATAGGTTCTGCCAAAATACTATAGTTTACTAGAGTAAAATCACAATAAATGAATATGAGGTCTCCTACAAACTGTATAAGATGCTACCACCGTTTTACTATAGTAACAATGGTATTGGTTTAGACTATGGTTTTCATTGTACGAGTAGCCTACAGTGTTCCTAATAACTCATAGATTGTATTTTCTATCCATTCAAAGGACTTTCAGTGTTCATTCATACTTTACAAAAACAGAAACTCACGCTTGTCAACACAACTAAATGTTTATATTGTGTGAGGATGTGTGTAAATGTGCAATCTCAGCATGCACACAAACACACACACACACACACACACTCACACAAACACACTCACACAAACACACACACACACACACACACACACACACACACTCACACACACACACACACACATACACACTCACACACACTCACACACACTCACACACACTCACACACACTTACACACACACACACACAAACGCCTCTTCCTTTTTATTGCCGTGTTATTCTAATACTGGCATTACTATGGTAACGAGGTGATTTCTTGGACTCCAGTGCAGGTGCTAATGCACATGAGATGCTTATATTATGAAATATTATTATGTTCTATTTAAACATCCTGTAGATGTTGTATTTCTCGCCTGATTCGTGCGCTCTCAGCTTTATGAGTCACTGTCAGCGGAGCGTGTCTTACAGTGTTATTCAAGACCGTGATATAACACAACACGATACTCCCTCCGCTCTCATCCACAGATCAGACAAAACACACGGATCCATTACTGACACCATTTGCCGTCAAGTCTAACATGTCGAAAACTTTCCAAACTAAATGAGCTGAAGGTACTGGGTGGGAATGTTTGGTCCTGGTTTCACAAAATCAAACTTTTCGGCATGAAGTTTGGTCCTCTTAATTCAGAATACTGAATAGCTTTTGTTCCTCTTTTGTAAGTCTCTTTGGATAAAAGCATTTGCTAAATGCATAAATGTAAAAGTAAATGTGTTTATTCTTTATTCTGAACTGCACACTTATACAAGAAGAAAACATCTGGATGTTTTTACATGCTGTTTAGACGTGGATAAATCTGAAATTGATGATTAGATAGTTGCACACTTGTAAAGAAACTATTGGATATGCATGCAAATTTCTGTATGCTCAAAATGTATTATTTCACAAAGGCAAAACAAAGTAGAATATGCTGCTCAAACTGTAGTTTCTCGCCACTTTAAATGCTTCAATTAAACATTTTAATATGTTTAAAAAAAACTTCAACAAAACTAAACGGTACCATTTAAAATGTTTTGTTTCCCAGCGATTAATAAAAAACTGTGCAGCTCAACTCCAAGTTGAGATTTGAGGTAATTGGAGCTTCTGATTTTCACGAGAGCTTTGTAGATATTTAACAATATTCAAAACAGGGTTGCATTTCCATTACAACGACATAACTCACTGACAATGCTTTTGGGAAACACAAGCCAGAACAGGAATGAAAAATGCAAGTATAAATGAAACATAAATTATAGTGCACTCTCAGAAATAAACCTTTTTAAAGGTACATGTTTGTATACCTAAAAGGTCCATTTTGGTACCTTAAAGGTACATATAAGTACTTAAAGTGTACATATTAAAACCTAATAGGAACAAAAGTGTACCTTTTGAAAAGGTACCGCCCCTTTTTTACATTTATTTCTGAGAGTGTACCATTAAACAATTATTATAAAGGCCATGCAACAGCAGATTTATTTGAAGTGAAACAGTAATGTTAACTGCATTATATAAGAGACTTTGGAATTTAAGTCACAGAATATTTCAGATGATAAAAAATGTGACTTATATTAAGGAAAATATGGTAGCTTGGCTTAACCTGGTTCACTTAGAGACAGAAAGTCGCTGTCGTGTTTCGTGTCTAATGGTGTATCTTTCAGCTTGAGGTCAGAAAAATCAGGAACGGGAACGCAGACCTATAACAAACCAAACATTGTGAAGAAAAAGAGCTGTGACAGCTTTTACAGGCCACACAAAAAGACATCATTTACTATGATAACAAACACCCAGAACATCAAGCCCAGAGTTCACCAACTCAACCAGTCATCTAAATCACCAATTCTGCAGTTTTACAATAAAAAGCAATTCGGCACAAAAGGTAAAACGCTCGATTGCTTTCAATGCTGTCATAATTCCTGCATTGTTAGCGGCTGCTGACGGTGATATTCAGCATAACCGGGGGACAGGCCGTATATATTGTTACTCAAATGCAAGAATGAAGTGAAATGTGTTCTATTCTCATGGCAAATAATATGTTATTTATTCGTGGTTTTCACTGGCAGCCGTGCCGTCTAACTCCCGGGATAAAATATAGCAGAGAGTTTCCTGCGGAGCGTCTGGGGATGAGACTCGCCTCTTTCTCTCTCTGCTCGCTGACAGCTCACCTAAATCTCACTCTGAGGGGTATTACTAAAGCAAAGTCTGCAAACACACGTGCAGGCTCGATGAATATTTTCTGCTGTTGTCAGGTTCTCCAAGCATTCTGTAATTCCTGTTTAATTCCAGGAGTTGTGATGGATCCGTCACTGGAGCTGGCAGTGCTAACAGGCCTCGGCGCACAGTGTGACTTCACCAATCTCCAGGAGAGACGCTTCGATCTCTGGCAAACCCAGCCACGCTGCTCATTTACCACTTATAAGACTCTTATAATAACTACACTGCTAGAGCTTGAGCCTCTTTACTGAAGAGACACAGAATGACAGGAAACGAAAGTCCCCTCTGCTCACCAAAGCTGCATGCATTTAATTAAAAATACAGTAAATTTGTACAGTAACAATTGTGTGGTTTAGACTATGGTTTTCATTGTACAAGTAGCCTACAGTGTTCTTAATAACTCATAGATTGTATTTTCTATCCATTCAAAGGACTTTCAGTGTTCATTCATACTTTACAAAAACAGAAAATCATCTGTTCAACACAACTAAATGTTTATATTGTGTGAGGATGTGTGTAAATGTGCAATCTCAGCATGCACACAAACAGTATTTGTTTTACTGTTTTTACTGTATTTTTAGGACTACAAGTAATACGTAGTAAACAAGCATGATTTTCTGTTTTTGTAAAGTATGAATGAACATTGAAAGTCCTAAAAATACAGTAAAAACAGTAAAATTGTGAAATATTATTACAATTTAAAATAGTTGTTTTCTATGTGAATATATTGTAAAATGTAATTTATTGCTGTGATCAAAGCTGAATTTTCAGAATCATTCAGTGTCACGTGATCCTTCAGAAATCATTCTAATATTCAGATTTGCTGCTCAAGAAACATTTCTGATTATTATCAATGTAGAAAACAGTTGTGCTGCTGAATATTTTTTTATGGAAACCTGTTGGTCCGGTGCTTTTGTCTAACATTATTTAGTTTCTCTTTAACACTTCTATTCTTCCCCTTCCACCTGACCCAAAAAAACAAATACTGGTAGCTTTTGGCATAAAATAAGACAGTTCACCTTTATATATTTATTTTGTCAGGATTTACTTCTTCTTTTGAGAGCAGAAAATTCTCCCACACAGTAACAGCAAAACCAACTCACACTCGCAATTCTAAATGTTCCCATTTGCCAATGTAATGTTTCCACAACAGAGGAGGTCTGCAAGCAAATAAAATACATAAAGTCAAAGCCAGATTCAGCATCAGCAACTTTAATTACCTAAATTAAGCAAACACTGTAAGTCAGAGTCATAATGAGGCTTATGGGAGGCGAGGGGCAGCGGTCTGTGTGTGTGGAACAGGTTTGTTTCTGATGACAGAATGAAACGCAGCACAGCTCAAACAATCCACCTGTTGGTAATTACCAAGTACTAATTCTCTGAGGTACAAAGAGGAACACACACACACACTGGAGCTGTTAGAAATAACCGAATGTTGCACAGCAGCATCAGCCCTTCTAACAAGCCCCCGTACGCCTGAGAAACAGATAGAAATAGAGAAGAACAGACAGCTGAAGCACACAATAAACCTGCCAATTACCAGTCAATCAACCAAACTAAACACCTCTGCAAACAATACACCCGACTAATCTACTAAACACCCAACTACTATCCCATAAGTGGTCCAACACCCATCCAAACCCATATTCTGTCTCACTGAAACACTAACACAGTCCCGTGAAAATGTAAGGATTCTCATGAGATCCGATTGGAAACACCCAGTTAAATCCCTCTGCCAAACCTCGCTTCCAGTTATACCCCAAACCAAAACCCTTTATCAATTAATCACCCAACCAAGACCTTCTAGCAATGACAGTGACACACTTTAAGGAGTGGGGTTTGACACATATACCCAAAAATTCATCTGTCAATAAAACACCAAATCAAACCCCTCTACACACAATACTTTCTATTAAACCCCAAAACACCCAGATAAAACCCCAGAAATGCTCTAACACCAAACTAAACCTTATACCAATGAAACTGAAACCCTTTAAGTAATCAAACACCCAACAAAACCCTCCTACAAATCAAACCCCTTCTACACACAATACCAGACATCCCACTTCTCCCGTAAGGTCCGCAAGTCTCCCGCATATTGATAGCGGCTCCCTGATTATATACAATATCCCGGAAATCAGTCGAGAGAGAGAAGCTGTGTTTCCAAAGTATTAAAGTGCACTTTCAGTGATTCAATCACAAGCTGTCAGCCGAGATTCTTTTACTGTTTCCACCAGCTATATGTACATTTTGAATGTGTCTCCTTTGCCTACTTCTGTTCAGATTTGTCACACTCCACATCAGTTTCGCAGGAGCGCCAAGTGCGGCAAACATTTTTGAATGAACCAAACCGGGTAACGTGGCTCACGAGTGAGAAGGAAAGAAGGCAAATGAAAAGTATAACTGAGGACAGCTGTGATTTTTTTGGTGCTAATGTTATTTAAATTTAGGAGCTACTGTATGCATGAACTACTATGTGAAGAGGCCAAACTCACATGTAGTTGGGGGGGGTAATACCTCCCTGAAATGAGTTTTTTCCAGGGTGGGAAGTCTAAAATACTCCCAACCCCTAAATAACCAACTAAAACCTTGTAAGTGGTCCAAACCACTCTTCCAAACTCCTCAGCAAACCAAAACCCTCTATCATTTACCCATACATACTGAAACGCCGGAGTTTTGTTCCGTGTGCGTGCGTGCTCGCTGACTGAAATCTGCTCTATAGCAAATTCTCTCATCATAAACAACAAAGTGCAAATGTACGTATGATGTAAGTAGGAGATTTATTCATTGGGGGGGAATACCTCCCTGAAATGAGTTTTTTCCAGGGTGGGAAGTCTAAATACTCCCAACCCCTAAATAACCAACTAAAACCTTGTAAGTGGTCCAAACCACTCTTCCAAACTCCTCAGCAAACCAAAACCCTCTATCATTTACCCATACATACTGAAACGCCGGAGTTTTGTTCCGTGTGCGTGCGTGCTCGCTGACTGAAATCTGCTCTATAGCAAATTCTCTCATCATAAACAACAAAGTGCAAATGTACGTATGATGTAAGTAGGAGATTTATTCATCAAACAGTCTATAGACAGCTTTACTGATTATAAGGGGAGTTTTTGAGAGTGCTCAATGTTGCTCAATGTAAATGTTCTTTGCTCGCATTCTCTGTATGATTTATTCGCAAGAATTTAAAACATTGCTGGGGGACAATTTGGCCATTTCTTATTATTGGGGGGGGGGGACTTGTCCCCCTCAATGTCTATGGTGGTTATGGCCCTGAACCAAAATCTTTACCAATGAAGCGTAAACACTTTAATTAGTCCAACACCCAACTTCTACCAATCAGACCCCAAAAATGAATCTGTCAATTCAACACTGATCCAAAACCCTCTACGCATCAAGCTAATCAGACACCAGTCAAACACCCACCCAAAGTCTACTACACCCACTGGGACACCTCCACCAACCAGTGACAGAAGAGCATTATAATCTGCCAAGACACAAGTATTGAGCATCATCTGAACAGACCCCGATTACCCACCGGTACAAGCCCTCGGCCTCACACGGCACACTGTTTACCCAGGCCCATCCGAGCGCCCATTGTCTGCTAATGAGGACACACAGTCACCTGGTGAGGGAGCGCAGAGCAGCGCGACAGCCATTGTCTGGGGCAGAGCTCCTTTCAACGTCTCTCCTCTGCCCTCCCCGGCTCTCCTGTCTGCTCCTCCCCTCCCTGTTCACTCTTTCTTTTAAAGAAGCCAGTTATTAGCAGTGGAGAACGTGAGGCCCTTGGCGGGACCTGCTCCTTTTCAAAAACGCTGCTCGCCTTTTGTTTTTGTGTCCTGTCAAAAACGCTCACCTAATTAAGGATGAGATCTCAGGCCCAGAGAAAAGCCCCGTTAATGGCTCTCTGAGAATTTACTTAATGAGTTTAGATGCCCATTGTGGGATGAAGCGTCTGGAAGACGGCTCTGGCAGAAAAAGGGGGATGGTGGGAAATAAAAGAAAGGGGGGGGAAATAATGTGAAGAAAACTGGGGGGAGTGGGATGTGACGAGTTTATGACTGAAGGCCAAAGAGAAAAGGTGTAGAGCAAAACGAAAGATGAATCAAAACAGGTCATTACTACCGAACAAAAGCACAGAGAGAAAGAGAAGGAATATTTCACCTTGATCATTGGCTGTCATTGATGCATTTTCTTTAGCAAACTCCGCCGGTCTTGTTTTAGGGCCTCAGCTGTGTTTCTTCCTTTTCGTTTGTGTGTAGAGTCTTCCTCAGCGCAGCCAGCGGAGGAACAGGGCTTGTTAGCATGAGCATTGGAACTGACCGCAGACACGAGCCTCAACCTGGTGTAATTGTCATCGCTGCAGTCCTGAGAGACACATATCAAACACCCCTCTCATCTCATCTCTTCTCCTTTCACCCTTGTTCTTTTTATCCCAGGAAGAAGACTTGTAAATTAGTCATAGTCTAGGAGCAAGACTTTGCTTGCTTTCCTCTCCTCTCCCTTTCTTCAGTTCTGTTACTTCAGTCTTTTTTTTTTTTTTGTCCCAGAACTTTTTATCAAACATCTGCGGTTGCAGAGCAGAAAAAAAACATCTGGAGTAAACACTTGGAAGCAAGTTCTGCTGCATTTCAGCACAAAACCTGGGGTCGAATGTAGTTTAACCTGGTAAAAAAGGATTTTGTTTAAAAGAAACGTTTTCTACTGATTGTGGCTGCAAATGATAATCAGATGCCGTGACATGCCGATAGACATGCCGTGCAGTCAAGCACACGCTGCATTTTAAAGAGCCGATCCAGGTGTCTGGATGGGGAATTGCACCATGCAAATTGCATTCGCCGTGTTCGAAAGTGTTTGAGAGTTACCAGATTTGCATAATTTCTTAAGTGAATTGGGCGCTAATACAATGCAGACAGCACGTGCAATAAACAACACTATCTATTCATTATTTGAGAACTCCCTATTGACAGACAAAAATAATGTCAACTGAGGTCATGCACTACTGCGATTTCACCACGGGTCGAAAAAGTGGTAAAATCAATGTGATGCATGACTTTTCACAAGGGTTCATAAAATGGCAGCAACAGCAAAATGATAAAAATACAAATGTTCTACAAATAGTAAATTGAAATAAATAAATTCATCCAGTGATATAAGTGATATAGTTCACTTGTCAGGTCAAATGGTAATTTGTAAGAGTAAGAGAACGCATGAACTGATAAAAAATAAACAAATAAATGCACTGAAAGTCTCTATGCATAAAAGAGCTTGCCTAATGCAAGCATGTAGTTTTATAACTCTAAGTTGTTTGCGGTGACAAACAATGAAGTTTGGAGTGAAAATTGGTGCATTAATATTGAATGAGTTTATCAGCTTTTGTTTTTATAACTCATCCAAATCAGAGCTTTGATCTGTTTAATAAAGTGCATTTTATTTCTAATTTGTCATCACTTAGCAATTTGCCACGTCTCCATACAAGAACAAAATAACTGGGTAACAGGTTTTTTCTTCAAATTTTTAAAACACAAAGTTTATTGCAGAAGGAAATATATGTTATGATTAGATTCTCTGGAATGAACTGGAAATGATCTATCATGTGTTGTAGCTGTTGTTGGATCTCGGCCGTGTTTGACAGTATGAGGTATACGCGCAGATATCCGTACACTCGGTAACGTAGCCGGATTGATGGATGGTATAATAGAGCGCTGCTCTGTACGGAAGGACATTAACGTGTGAATGATGTGTAGCTGACACATATTTAATATTTCATAACTCCGTAGTGAACAGTATGTCAACATCTGTCTCTGACCCTCGCCCAGAACACAGGGCTCATATCAGAAAGCTGATTACTGACCTTAACACAGTAATGGGCATGTTATCGATGAAAAAATCCTTCCCAGCGCTCCGCTAAAGGCTACAGAAAACTACAACACTTCTCTAACAACATCTCAGCGCAACCACAGGAATGTTTTATTGCTCGGAGGTTACTCTTTTCTACCTCATGAGACTCAATGTTCTCAGCTGTGATTCATTAAAGCATCAACTCTGTCCCTTTGAAATCTTCAGACACAGTTTACGAAGACTAATTCAGAACTTCTCAAGAAGAAAGAGGGTTTAGGATAACGTGAGTAATCATAGAATTAACTGGGATAGCAATGGTCTGAGCCCCTTCATTTTTGGGTGACACTTGGTACCCTTGCAAAAGCAAATTTTTTTTTTTTTCCCCAGGAAAATTAATTCAATATATATTTTTTAATTCAATAATATTTTTGCTTTTTCTTTTTGTATTTTGAGATAATTGTATGGTACCAAGAAATATTTATGCAATAATTATCATCCATTTTTCCCATTTAATTTATTTAAATTTTTTTTATTTTTTTTTCAATTAGTGCAGAATTTCAGGTTAAAATAGAGACTGTTTCTACATCATGGCTGATTAGTAGATTGTGCACGCATTTTTTTTCTCTCTATTTTCCCATTTCCCATTAATTTCCTATGGTGGTCATTTTTGATCGAGAAGTATTACTTTTTTGGATCCCCTTAGCCTCAATAGTTTTGCATTCACATACCAAATTCCATAAAAGCCACCAAGTTTCATACTGTTCCAATGAAGCAATGATTTATTTTTTATAATTAATTTTCTTTCCTAAGGATTCAATGGACATGGAAAACAGCCGCAGCTAGAAGAGATAAAGGGTACGAGGAGGACCTCAGATTTACGTTTGCTCCATCCCGGTCTCAGTTAAAGCAGTTAGATGCCGTTACATCAGCCATTGTGGTGTTTTATGTACTTGCAGCGATTCAATTATTTGTTTGTGTGAGTCAGCTGTGCAGCGAGTGATGATTCACATAAATTCAGCCGTGAATCCCAGAGATACTCCGAGTGTTGCTCTGTGAGTGATGTTCTTCTAGGGAATGATGGTGTCACGGAGTGTCGAGGAAATGTTTTGATGAATGTGATGCGATAAAAGCGTCGGCTGCCAAAATGCCACGGCAGGAAAATTCCATTCATCAAATTAAACCTGATTGTTTCTCTCTTTGGAAAACTTCATCTCTTTATTTGAGCCTTTATGCCAAAACAGTGGTCATTCCTACTATCCTTAATTCGTTGATTTGTATGGCTGTTCGTTTTTTTGTCACATCCGGTTGCTGCATTAACTTCAACCATAAAAAAATTGAACATGTATTCTGAAATATTCCAGAGATTAGTTCTCTAGTCAAAAAAGTTTGAAACTAAACATGTTTTCATGAGAATACTTTTAACTGATTATCAATTTACTTTTATTATTTTTCGCCCAGTGTCCTCACTGTCACTTTACATACAATTAGTCTTCTGTGAAACCCTTTTAACTAGACATTTTCATCATCTATCAGGAAGTGACATCATTTTGGAGGGAAAAAATCATTTTGTAAGCTAAATGTCAATCTAATTAAATAATAAATAAACCTGCAAGAAGAAATTACAGGTCAAGCACAGCAATGGCTAAAAAAGTGAAAAATGCAAATGCGAATCAAGTTTTGATGATTTTCAGTAGTTTAAAGCCATAAGAAATCAATAATAGCACAATATATTTTTTAACTTTTGACCAATAGGTGGCGCTGTCACCAAATTGCTATGGTATTGCATGGTTACAATGCTAAAGTTTTGTTTAAATTAGCCAAAGCATTGCGCATATAAAGCCTCAGTTCTCACTTGGCATTTTTTGTTGTTGTTTTTTTTTGGCTAGCATGGTATAAAACTGGTATGAGCCAAAACTGGTGAAGGTGCAATAAATGCTCTAGAAGGAATCTGGAAAAATATGCTGTTAATACAATTCAAAAGATCAGACAAGTTGGACAGAATTACATTTCTGGACCACACAACTCAAAACTTTAAAGCAGAAATATAAGTGCAACTTTGAACTGTTTTTGGCGCTAAATATTTTGACATCAAGACCGTCGATTTGGTTTACATTGGAACCCGTTTGTGTAAACCAATATTTTTACCGTACGGGTTTCTGAGAGTCAGCTATGTGCTTTCATCCACATTATTCCTATTCATCGGGTGTAACTTCTGTTAAGCTGTAAACAATCAGTGAAAGCCTCGCTCAATGAACGCAATAATACGTCGTTTTTTTAACTGGATGCAATGAGGCGACATTATTCTACTCACCCTTCAACCATCCAACATTAAAATGACATTTAAAAGTGTAAAAGCATAAACAAGGTACTTTCAACAGACCATGAATAACCCCAAAACAGCAATAACAGACGGGTGAAATATCATTGTAGTAATAGGCTATGCATCTGTATTAACTTACGATGCCTTGATCAAAAATGTTAATTAACTTCAGCATTGCATGGTACTATTTCAAAGTGCTTTCCGTCATTTTGGCAGATAATACATTGTATTTTACTTGTGAAAACAAACAAACCTGGAAAGAGACGTGAGGATTTGAGAGATTCTTCACGCATCCCAGGTGAATTATTAATTGGATATATTGTAAATTAAATTGAGAGAACAGACCACAAATGTGCAGTATATGTTGTCCTTTTCCATACTATTACAGCGGAATGCAAAGGAGACAAAAAAGAAAATAATCATGAGGAAAAAATGGAGCTCTTGCTGTTATAACATGCCACGTTAAAATACCAAGCGTTACGTTATTCTCATGATGTCTGAAAATAAAACATGAAGGCATATCCACAGCTCATTCAGTCAAACAGAAGGATACGCTTTATTTGAAGGGAACCCTTATGATTCGTTTCAGTATTTTTGAATGGAAGTTCCCCAAACCGGAAGTGCCACCCATAATTCAAACGCAGTAGGCTCGTCAGGAATAAGCTGGATAGAAATAATTCTGTCAATTACAAGCTTGTCGAAGGTTCTGCAGAACTGCAATGACCATCAGTTATGATCACCAGACCATCTCACCAATGCACAGATCCTTCTAGAAACTGAAGTGAAGTGTCCTTAATGGCAGATGCTTCCTTTGATAGATAAATCCAGAAGCGTGAGTCTCTCTTGATAAAGGAGTAAGTCGGTGTGACTGTGTCATGCAGCTCTTTACCTGAGCTAGTTTGAGTGAGCCAATTACAAACAATCAAACAAACACTCCCTACTTCCTGGTTCCTGTCACATGACATCATGTGTCAGTCTAAACTGATGAAGTCACATCCTTTTCAAGCTACGATGGTTTAAAGGACAGCGTTTCTGTAGCTCCACAAATAAAGTGTGGCATGAACGACACTAAGGTCATGGGTTCGATTCCCAGGGAATGCGTGAACTGATTAAATCCTTACATCAATTACATTTAATTGACTTTTGGCAAAAGTGTGTACATATATGTGTGTGTGTGTGTGTGTGTGTGTGTGTGTGTGGCATAACTCTTTCTTACACCAGTTACAACACTTCATTTGTAATTGATATTTAATGCATTTAAGCCTCTTTTATGATTGCTACGTCATTAACTCACCATGTTAATTATATAACCCGCTGGATGGGCCAAGTTTTGGATCACTCAGTAGACGTCAGAAAATTTTCCCCAGATTCCATTTTTCAACCTTTATTTTTTTTTCCATGACATTTTTTTATAGATTCCTTTTCATGGTTAAATTCAATTTAAGTACTCAAAAAGCATGTCTAATCAATTGAAATAATGACAATAACAAACTTTTATTGAACGTTTAACAAAATGTATTTAGTTAGCATGTATGTATGTATGATTTTGGACCAATAGTTGATACATTTTGGGGCAATATGTAACATAGGTTACGTCCGTGACATTCAGCTACAGGTAGAAGATTGTCAAAGCTCTCGTGGTTTTAGTTACACATAAAGCAGCATCTCTCGCGGGGCAGGTGATCTGCACACACTGACCAGCTCACCTTTGTCACCTGTCTGCTGAAATGTCCTCAGCGCATTTGAAGTAAATCATTCTCATTTTGCTGTTCTCTGAACCTTCGCCCACCTGCGCTCTCCCTCAGGATCTGTTGTTTTTACACCGCCTTTTGTCAAGCAGATGCACAATTGAGAAGACGCCGTGAACGACTGTTTGTTTTCCCGCGGCACGTTTGTACCTGTACCTTGATTTACCGCAGGTAGCGAATCAGACAAACATACACACACACACATCTGGCATTACATCAGAGCCAGTGAAATCCCAGGACGCGGTGAAGGTATTGGAATGTAAATCAAGCGTTTTCCATCTGAATAGCAGCATTACCTGAGCGTTTGTGTGTGTTTGGGTAGCAGACAGCAGGCGTCTGGGGTTCAGCGACTCTTACACGCTCGCTTCATTTCATAGGGCTTGTAAACACGCTGCTGAATTGATGTTATCAATTGTGATGTTGGCAAATAGCGCCGACGCTTCCACCTCTGTGTTTATCTCCTCTTGCACACAGCCACCTGCTAAGAGGTGTCACACTTTAATGAAATTGTTTGAATATCCCTGGCACGTTGCTAAGAAACAGCGCCGCCGCCGTAATGCGTGCAGATTTCTGTCATCAAATAATGATTAGGGACGAGCGGAGGTGCGCGCAGGCTCCGCGGGATCTGTCGAGACGCACGCTCCTGACGCTTTCACGTGCCGTTCTGGCAGCGCTTCTGTAGCATGTTAACAGTCGCTGTGGGAGCTCGGGCCTGTGCTCTGATGGCTTCATAATATCTAACAGGATTGGGAACAGAGTGCACTGCGTTTGTGAAGCTAGAACTCAGGTTAAAGGATTATGACAAGTCAAGCACGAGGAAAGAAACACCTTTTGCTGTGCTTCAACTTCTTTGAGCGCTCTGGCCACATTGAAGTCTAGATAAATGTTTGACTCTCATTTCAGGCTTGATTTCTTCCGTCTTTTATCCGACGTGTCACCTTTGAGGAGGCCCGTAGACTGGCGCATGCCACAGGCGGAGCAGGTACCTCCGTGGCGGCGCAATTATCACACGGTGGGACTCCGTTGCTCTTTTCGGGTCTCTTTGTAGTGGATTGTGAATCGAAGCACGGCCAGTCTTTTTGAATTTGCATGAGCTTTTTTCGGTGCAAAAGGACAGTGTGTCTGCATGGTGAGTTTCTGCGGGGCGGCTGGCGGGATTTCGATACCGGGTCGGAGCATCTGAGCGGATTTGGAGTACGTCACAAACCGTTCCCTCAGCGGGGATCCAATCAGGTGGCCATGGGAGGCCCGACGCCACTCGCGTGCAAACATGCAGTCCACTGGAGGCGTCCGCACGGATTCTTTTAAAGACGATATTATTGAGCTTTCCTCTACAGGTTTAGATCAATCTGCCCCTTTTAACGCAGCAGAGCGGCGTTCACAACACTCAGAGGTCAGAGGATGCACTTTCAGTGCTCAGAAGTTCTCCGTTGTGTTTCATTGAAGTATCAAAGATACAAATAGTTGGCATACAGTAAGAACAACTGGGAGAATGTGATCGGAAAGCACATATTGAGATTTCTGACCGTTTGACTTTTGTCTCTTGAAAACCCGAGGACAGTTTGAGACATTGTTGAGATCTCCTCGGAAACTCTAGAGAAGTTGAAACTAGTGATAAGCCCGTTTTTTTTTTTTATCAAAAGTCTCAAAGGTATGTTCAGAATGCAGGCAAATCTGATTTTTTTCTCAAATCAGTTCTTTTCAGGCAGACTGTCCGCACTATTGATCGCAAGTGATGAAATCAGATTTGTGTGTCCAGAAATAACGATCTTATCTGCATGGGTTGCTTTGGAACGAAACAGGTGACAAGGCTTTCAAAACGCAGGCAGAAAAAAATAGAGGTGCATCATCTCACTCTCCAAATAAGTGCCTGTATAATAAGAAAGTGTTGTCTAGGAGAAACAACTGAGGTCTCATAGAACCAGAAACAAGCAATTTAGCAGTTCCAGTCAATGTGCCATGATGATCAAAACATGTAAAAATCATAAACTTTTGTTGGTCACAGAGCTTATTTTCTGCAATAATGCCAATAATTTGTTGGGGGAACAAGGGTAATGTGAACAACCAGGTTGGCCTACAAAAATACACAGTAACTGCAGCACTTATTTGCAAATGTTCTTAGTTTTTTCAGTGTTTTAAGAAATGCAGACATCAGGAGCCTTTTACCTTGAATATGTCCAATCTATCCCCCTCACACACACACACACACACACACACACACACACACACACACACAAACACACACACACACACACACACACACACACAAGCTACATAATATCAGAGTTATTCACTGGCTGTGGAGGAAAGTGACATGAAGGGCAGCAGATAAGCAGCTCATGAAGGAGAGACTGTTAACAGGAAGAGCTTGAGTAACTCTGACCGCTCGCAATAATCACACCTGTGAGAGAACAAACCACAGCCCAACCAGCAGTTACACAGGACACGCTTACATAACCTGTGTGTTTCCATGCATGTGTGCATTTGCTGCTAAAAAATTTTTAAAAACTGTATAAAGAACCATGATATTCTTTGAAGTGCCATACATTATAAATGTACTTGAATACAATTTTGCTGTCATTTACTCATCCTCATGTCCTTCTAAACTTGTGGGGGATTTTTTTGTTTGTTTTTTTGCATGAAACAAATGGATTTAGTTTTTCCATAAAATGAAAATGGATGGAGACCAGAGAGAACAGAACATAATTTTAATTTGATCTCTCATTACTATTCAGAAGAATGTATTTACAGTTTTTTTCGATTGCTAAATGACAGTGGGCACAACTGGAGCTACATGTGCAAAACTCTAACTACAGTCTGCACTACCAACAGTCACCTGAGCTAAACAGTTCACATCAAGTGCAAAACTCATTCCAAGCAACACAACTCTTTGTAATTATTCTATGAATGATGGTGCATGTAATGTTTTGGATGTTAAAGTACTTTCTTGCGTATAGTCTTCTATGTGACACAGGGAGGATGTGGCATCGATGCTGCCATATTTGCATCATGGCCTCTCATCAAAACCAATCATCTGAGCTGTAAGTGTCACGTGACTGATCACTTTATATTAGAGATACATACAAATTGTTTTGCTTAAATGTGCACTGTTAAAAATTCTAATATAATATAATGAGATATTTGTAGTTAATGTGATGCTAACCATTTTTTTCTTCTTTTGGGTTCATTAAGGTCCATTTGTTAACATGAACTAAAAATGAGTAATAATGCTGAAGAATGTATTAATCTTAGTTCATGTTCATTTCAATATTTACTAGCACATTGTTAAAATCAAAACTTGTAGCTGTTAATACTATTTTAATATGATTTAGGTTAATATATTTCATTTCTTGAGCTAACAAACTAAGAATGAATAGTTTATATATTAATGTGTTATTATATTAATATTATAATATTGCACAGACAAACATCACTCACATTTTATTGAGAAAATCTTTTAAATTATTTTAAATGACACACGGAAACTCCTAAATATCACAATGTTAATTTTCAAAAAGCGTTGTTGTGGGGTATTCTGGAAATGGGAGATAAAATGTTACAATTATTTTATTTATTTTTTAAAAGAATTGTCAGATGTAAACTCAAAATTGCAAGCTTACAACTTGCAAGTGTGAGGAAAAAAAGGTCAGAATTGTGAGATTAAAAAGCTGCAGTTACCTTTTTGTTTTTAGTATTTTTTCCACGCTGAAAAAAACGAAAACCTTTCGAAGCAGAAGTCAGAATTATGAGCTTAGAACTAAGATATAAACAGTTCTGGGAAGAAAAGTCTAAACTATGTCATATATTGCAATTGTGAAAAAAAAAAACTGAATTGTGAGATAAAAAGTCCCACTTCCCTTTTTAATGTTTTTATTCTGTGGCAGAAATACGTTTCCATAAGGTAGAGAGCATCTAACTTGCAATTGTGAGATACAAACTCAAAATTTTGAGAAGAAAAGTGAAGCATAAACTTGCAATTGTGAGAAAAACTGTCAGAATTAAAAGATAAAATATCGCAATTACCTTTGTTTTGTAATTCTGTGCTGGAAACAAACAAAAAAAACAGAAATATGAGATACAAAGTCAGAAATTGATAAAAATGTGAGATTAAAATTGTGAGAAAAACTGTGATTACATTTTTATTCCATGGCAGATTGAGTTTCCATAGAGTACAGAGACGTTATCAGGGCAGAGAGTCATTAGTGCGCCGTATCAGCAGACTTTATTGAATCAGAATAATTTAAGCCGCGACACACGACCCGGGGCCCGCAGACAGGTTGGGGCAGCAGACCTCGCCACAGCATTAATTGCTATCAGTTCACCATCGTTAGCAGCGTCGTTCTCGGCCAGGCTCAGCTCAGACTCTCTCTCTCTGTGTGTTAATTAACCTCAAACCTGAGGCCTCTCCGCCGGAGCTGCTTGACCCCCGCTGACCGCAGCCTCAGATCACCTCCGCCGCAGGAAGACGAGGCCGGCGCTTCACTTAGTCCGAAAACGGAGAGCGCGCCGCTGTCTACCTGCTGATGGAGGTCAGACGGCGAACGCAAGCCTCCCTCAGGTGTCTGAATGTAGGTGGCTCTCTGAGAGAAGAAACGGCTATATGTTTACCGAGAGAGATCGGCATGAATAAACCAAAGGCAACTGATGCCACGCAAGTTACCTGCTCTCGCAGGAGCGCTCGCTCTCACCCCACAAATAACCTTTAATATTTCATATCTGGCTGTGATCTGCGAGGAGAGCTTCTCTCAGGCAACGCTTTCTCAAAGCAGAGGGCTCTGGGAGAGAGACACGGAGACAGGATTATTTTTGTACCTGTTCAAACACGCCGCGGTAAATAATTCAGCGTGTTGGTCTGCTTTTACCTCGCCGCTGAAAATGCACCTACAACCTCTGACAAAAAGGAGACATAGTGAGGAAAGGAATCTCGCCTCGGGGAAGAGAAAACACGGAGCGAACGAGGAGAAAACAAGCGCGGCACTAACCTGCGCGGGCCGCCGAGCTGCCATCATCTATAATTCATGAGCTATGCTCTCACAAAATGGATCATGATACACTTGTACAAGTATCCCGGGCAGACATAACCTGATATGACAAGGCTCTGACCCTCTTCTTCGTAAAGTCTGGTATTTTTAGCGGGGATTAAAAAATGCACAAGCTTCGCTGATGTCAGGCGAGCGCACAGAGCTGCCGTGAGTCGCCTCACCTGCTGCTGGAACTCTTCATGAGCCGCTCTGATGTTGCGTAAGGGGTTAAAAGGTCAGCAGATGGACGTATCAGATTTGATTGTTTATTTATTTAATATATATATATATATATATATATATATATATTTATGTTTAGCTTTAATTTATTCTTATTTCAATTTTAATAACTTTAATACTTAAACTATTATTTCAGTTAGTTGGCAAGGTAACATTTTTAATTTTCATTTAAGTTTTCCATGCATTATTTATTTTATTTCAGCTTTATTTCAATTTCCTGACATTACGTTCACTAGTTTTAGACACCGGTGGATAGGAGCATGCTCAGTGAACAATGACTTCAGGAGATATTGGCAAGTCAAATGAACTTCTGTTATGATATTTTTATGATTCTTTGTTTTGTTTTTTGTTTGTTTGTTTGTTTGTTTTTTCAAGCTCAGCAGCATCTATTCACTTTTACCAAAAAAATACAAATAATTGTTTTTGTTGCAAAAAAAATGATGACAATTTCAATTTTGAAAATCTAATTTATAATACTAAATAAACCTGCCTACATTACTTTTGCATCAACTCAAGTGATTTGTAAGGATAAGATCACGTAGAAACTGATTCATAGTTCAAATCTGAATGCACTGAATCGATTTTCCATCGTTTTAGACACCAATAAAGCTTTACGTCCCTTATGATGGTAAATTATATTCAAGAAGTTATGAGGAGAGTTCTGGTTTTAAGTGGACCACAGAATGTCTCCTGCCCCGTTTGCCTCTTAGTGCTGTTGCTCTGGATCTTCTGCATCAGAGGAACTGCTGTGGACTGACTGCACGAGCGTCTCTCAGACTAATTAAACTAGCCGCGATCAGAAGTGCTGAAGAGCTTTGTGCTGGACTCAATGTTGAGCCTCGTGTCTCGGAGCTCAGGGACGAATTTCACCATTTCAACTTCTGAGTGCCCTAAAGCTCGCCGGCGGACGGCCCACACTCGCAGACACAATTTGCCTGAACGAGAGAGAATTATGAACTGATAATAAGAGAGAGTTAGAGAGAGAGAGAGAGAGAGAGAGAGAGGTTAGACTCAAAGCACCTGAAGCAAATGTGATTTTTATTAATTCCTGTCTAAAAAAAGGCATTCAGGAGTAAAATTACAGCGCAGATGACAAGAACAATTACTCAAGTGATTCTTCTCCTCTGGAAGTGTGTGTGATCTGTGTTTTCTAGCCGTAACCGGATAACGCTTCTAACCAGTCTGCTGCAGTTTGCTGCTTTATGAAGCGCATCCATCCAGGCTTTCTTTGACCTTCTGCTTAAACAAGGCGATCACAAACACATGCAAAACATGTATGTGCATTTCTGTGCATTTCTGACATCACAGAAAAATGTCTATTGCTTACAGTTCTTATATTTTCATTTTAATTTTAGTTTAATATTTTAAAAGCCTTTTATACTGCTTTTGTCATTTTAATTAGTTTTTAAATATTTCTATATAGCTATATTTCTATATTTTATTTTAGTTTGTCATTTCAGTACTTTTTTCATTTAGTTCCCAATGCAACATTTCTAATTTTCGAAATGTATTGTATTAAATTTCTAATTTATTAAGTTATTTTTTGCTTTGTTTTTTTAAGTGTTTATCCAATATTTATATTTCATTTCAGCTTTATTTCAATTACTGGAAATGTATATTTAGCATATACTTTTTTTAAACGCTTTAGTCACTTTTATTAGCTTTTAAATATTTCTATATAGCTATATTATTTATTTTTAGTTTTTCATTGAGGTTTTTTTATTTTATTTATTTTCTTGTATTTTCTTGTTTTTAATTGATTAAGTCTTTCATTCAGTATTTTTTATTTTTTTAATTCAGCTTTATTTCAATTACCAATCAGCTTTAGTTAAAACACTGATTACATATGGACAATAAGAATTTGTTTGCACCTTTGATAAAAACAGCAAACTTTTCAATGCAGATATTTTAAAAAATCATAATAATAAAAGTAAAAAATCATGTTGATTTATTTACAATGCTTAAGTCCCATCCCATGAGACCGAGAGGCTGCCGAGAGGCTGAAAATGAATGGTGAATCAGTGAATCCTTACAAACACAGCTCCATCAGCGGCATATGTTCATGATCTGAACGATTCCTCACATGCTAACAGTATGTACAGTACATGCGGTTTACCTTACAGACCATCTGTTCATTTACCTGTCTCACATCCGCGTGCCTGCGCACACCTGATCAAGCATCTGCTGTAGCGCACTCAATGCAGATCTCTCTCTATGCTCAGAATGATTCATTTGATGTATATTTGATCAGACAGTCGCTCATATTAGAGATGCTTTGAGCTTCTCTGGATCAAGCAGACCAAGGGAAACATCTGCACATGAAGAGGCTCATGTGAGAGAAACCAAACGCCTGTGTGCTTCATCTGGACTGCAATCAAAGAAGGAAATATTAGCAGAAACGTGCACACATATACACACACCAACTGTGAAGATGCTTATATATCGAAGGCTCAGTATGTTTAATATTAGAGAAGGTAACATCTGACTCTCGTTCACATCTGTAAAAACCACTGGCGATCAATCTGTTTCACGTTTAAGAGATCGTTCACCCAGAAATGAATATTATGTCATTATTTACTCATGTTGTTTGCATGCTGGGAAAAAAACAAAACATGATGGTGTTTGTCTGTTTTGGCAGTGTTATTTTAGTATCACTGATTTGTATTATTATTTAACATTTTTATATTTTCTATTTTATTTATTTATTTTAAAATTTTAGTTTAACTTTTTAGTCTTTTTGTCATTTCTATGTGTCTATATATATATATATATATATACGTTTTAGTTTTAATTATTTTAGTGCTTAACTAAACTAGACAAAAACATGAGAAGTGTTGCCTTGGCATTTTTAGTTAATGTTCATTTCATTTAAACTTTTAATAGTTTTAATTTAAGTTTTAGTTAACAATAATAACTGGTTGTGGTCACTTTGAACTGTTGAATTTTATTTTATATTTTTTTAATGTTATTTTTTATTGTGTGTGCGTGCGTGTGTGCATGTGTGTGCGCTTGTGTGCGTGTGTGTGTGCGTGTGTGTGTGTGTGTGTGTATTCCTTTTTTAACTGTAGTTTTAGATAAAACCAAACAGAAACAAGACATGTTGCCACCATACAGAAATAAAATAATTGTATATTTTATTATCTGTGTGTGCATGTGTGTGTGTATATATATATATATATAATTATTTTTTTTTTTTTATTGTGTGTGCGCGCATGCGTGTGTGTGTGCGTGTGTGTGTGTGTGTGTGTGTGTGTGTGCATGTGTGTGTGTATATATATATATATATAATTATTATTTTAATTTTTTTATTGGATAATAGTCTGGGTCACTATGAACTGTTGTATGTAAAATATCTCCATTCAAATTCAGCAATTTTATTTATTGATTTGTTTCTTTGACTTACATGCTGCAGCACACACAGGTGTTGAGTTTGGCGTGACAGGCGTGTGTTGAGCAGCAGCGGATAGAGAGCGCTGGGGATGTAGGGCCCGCTGGGGAGCGTCAGGCTCTCTGTGAGCTCTCTGTGAGCTCCTGCCGTGTGGATTAAGCTTCTGTAATAATGACTGATGCTTGTAGTCCTGGTGTCCTGCATGACACGCTGCTGTCAGAGCCGCAGTTTCACTCAAACACCTCAACACTCACACTGACTGAATGCTGCGTCTCTATGACGTCCTAAAACAGCGTGAATGAGAACAGAGAAAAACCTCTGAGCAGAGCAGAAACTGCCACAGCATTTACAAATTAAAAGAGCGCAAAAACAAGCAAAACTCTTTGAGTATGAATTCAAAGTGGCTTTAAGATTGTGTTTGTTTTCTTCAGCATCTCTTTTTTTTCTGAGCTGTGTTACACAAGTGATTGACACTGAAGACTGGAGGAATGATGCGGAAAATTCAGCTTTGATCACAGAAATAAATTACAGCTTAACAGATATTCACATAGAAAACAGCTAGTTTAAATTGTAATAATATTTCGCAATATTACTGTTTTTATTGTATTTTTGATCAAATAAACACAGCCTTAGTGAACAGAAGAGACTACAAAAACATTTTTTTTTTTATATTTACCTTATCAATCCCAAACTTTTGAACTGTAGTGTATATTTTAATACACAGTTAGTAGTTTCAACAGCAGTCATGTAGAACTACATAAATCCATCTCGTATGAGTTGAAAATTGACAGATGTTTAACAAATAACAGGAAGCAGAGGGCAAACCTTAAAGAAACAGTTCATCTAAAAATAAAAATTCTGTTAACAGAAAGTTGAGCAGACAAACAGAAAATGAGAATGAAATAATGATGCATGTTATGATCAAGCTTTAGCATGTGTAGCAACACACACACACACACACACACAGGTTTACATTTGTGAAAAGTGGAGAGAGAGAGAGAGAGAGAGAGAGAAAGTGAGAGGGAGGGGAAAGAAAAATGAAGGGGAAAGAAGTTACATGGGAACCGTGTTAAGGTTGAATATTTATTAGAATGAGCCATCTGGCGTCAGACTGTCTGTAAATGAGCGCGAGTCCCAGAATAGATCCCATCTCTCTCTCTCTGGCTGCTGTATGATTGAAATATAATTATTTCATTAAAGGTGGGACGCACTGAAGTAGAGAGCGACTGATTCATGTCGGACTTCAGAGAGGAGTGATTGTCGCTCTCGTCAAGCACTTGAGAATCTCTTTATCGTTACCTGCCAGGAAATCTCCAGGTCTTCGGTGTTTCAGTTCATTTAAACAGACATTTTGATTCCTGGAGCAGCAGCAGGCCTTGAATCTTCATAATGAGTAATTCTGCCATTGATTTTTACCTTGTTAAACGTGACACTCGAGATAAGATGCCGTTGAGATAAGAAGAAGCCACTAAGCACAGTTTCACAATGTTTATTCAGGAATAAGTAAACCGTGTGTGTGTGTGTGTGTGTGTGTGTGTGTGTTTGTGTGTGTTGTAGGGAATGCAGAAGGGAATAGCTGAATCACGCTGTAAATCTCTGTGGAATGTTACGTATTCCCACCGGGAAAAAATATTTCAGCTGGATATCTGCCTTTGAGATTCCAATGAGGAGAGCAACACTTGCATTCCTCTGCGCGCACACACACACACACACACACACACACACACACACATACACTCACTCTCACACTCTCACTCTCACACACACAAACTCACACACTCACACGCACGCACACACACACACACACACACACACACACACACTCACACACACACACACACGCACACACACACACACACACACTGGATTTTAGCTGGAAGCAACAGTTTGAAGGTGAAAACGTCTTATGTGTTTAATCATACATTTAAAAATACATACTGTATGTTAACAAATATAAATAAATGCATAAATACATATTATTTATTGATCATTTATGCTCATATTATTCTTATTTAAATGATATAAATGAATAAATGTAAAGTGTGTTTTATATAGTATATAATGGTTATTCCTGGGCTGTGGTCTGAGTAAGCATTCCTGACTAAGCAGAACTCATCGTTACACATGACAAACTCTGAGACGCTATATAAAGAACTAAAATTCAATTTGTGCAAGAACCATATGACAACATTATCTCTTTTCTTCCAGTCCTCCACACACACACACACACACCCACACCCGCACACACACACACACACACACACACACACACACACACACACACACACACACACACACACATACACACTGGATCGTACTCGCTGTTTGTCACTGATTTAAATTGAGTATTCATTTCCCAGGAAGCTGCCAATACTCTCACACAACATCAGCAAACTGTGTGTGAGTGTTTTATCACATTTTCTGACTGCATGTAATTCATTTTTATTCACATCATTGAATAAATTGCTTGTCACACTTCTCTATAATGTTTGTTCTTTGATTTAGATGGTATCTATGTATCTAGAATAACTTTTCGCTGTCAATATTTTTTAAAGAAATTAAAAATTATTAGAAAATTTGAAATTTAAAAGTAACAGTAAAGACTTTAAAATTGTTACAAAATATTTCTATTTCAAATAAATGCTTTTATTTTTTAAACTTTCTATTCATCTGTGAATCCTAAAAAATAGAATGTATCACAATTTCAACATTGATAATAATCAGAAATGTTTCTCGAGCAGCAGATCAGCATATTATACTGATTTCTGAAGATCATGTGACACTGAAGACTGGAGGAATGATGCTGAAAATACAGCTGCACATCACAGAAATACATTACAGTTTAACAGATAATTACATACAAAATGGTTATTTTAAACATTAATAATATTTCACAATTTTACTGTATTTTTGATCAAATAAATGCAGCCTTGATGAGCAGAAGAGACTTATTTCATCTATCTATCTATCTATCTATCTATCTATCTATCTATCTATCTATCTATCTATCTATCTATCTATCTATCTATCTATCTATCTATCTATCTATCTATCTATCTATCTATCTATCTATCTATCTATCTATCTATCTATCTATCTATCTATCTATCTATCTATCTATCTATCTATCTATCTATCTGTCTGTCTGTCTGTCTGTCTATCTGTCTATCTGTCTATCTGTCTATCTCTCTCTCTCCTGGATGGATGTTGTGTTCTCGCTCAGGTCTGCAGTCGTCAGCACAGATGTGTGTGTGTTGTGGTGTGATGTGCAGAGGGACACATTAATGGACAAACTGCTCGAGGTAATTACATCAACAAATCACACACAAGGTGTTCACAGAGTCAGTGCGCTGGTTATTTCTGGAGTTTGTTAGGTTACACTGACTTATAATCATCCTGTCTGTCACAAACATACACACACAAACACACACACACACACACACACACACACACACACACACAAACAAACACACACACACACACACAAAACACACACACACACACACACACAAACAAACCTGAGCAGATCACAGCATCGCACATGTCCTTTCAGAGAACCACAAACCCTCAGCAATGCAAATGTGACGAGTTTTCCTTACAAGATAATGACTTATAAGCATGACAAAAACAAAAAGCTACATTTTGTTGCAAATATCAGAAATATATTTTTATAAAAAAATACCCAATGATGATTTAAAATCATGAGACTGCTGGTTTTGTGTTTTGCATTGCTTCAGAAATGTTTGTGTGAAGCTACACACACACAGTCGTATATTATATGTGTTAAAGTGTTTCTTTTCAAACCTCTAAGTCTTAATTAATAATTAATAATCAAACATTTGTAGAAAATTGCACTCTTAGAGTAGCCCAAGGGAAGCACAACTCGGGAACTGAGAGCATCCGAGGAGCATGTGAATGCTATGTATATTTATTTTAAATATGTTTAATGTTCTTTAATGCTATCCATCGTCTTTTTTGTGGCTCCGTTTAGGCACCGGTACCGTTTTAAAAGTATCGATTTGGCACCAGTATCGTAAAAAACCCAATTGATACCCAACCCTAGTAAAGTATGTGCTGCATTATATTTTGATGCAGTGTTAAAGACTAAAACCTGAATTCAGCTCAAACTTGAACACTGTTCCACTTCTGCTGCACAAACACTGCTGGAAATCTAGTTTATTGTGAAAATATATTCCAGTAAATTAAACTGCATGCTGTACACATTAAATGAGCACAAATCCTTTATACAGGCAAAGAAACAAGGCTTCATTTCAATGTACATCTTCTGCTGCTCCGATCTGTGATGAAGACCGGCATCGACCCTCGTCTTCCTCTCAGCATCTGAATCCACAATCGGACGATTTTTTAAACTCCCATTAAATCACTAATTACCGAAATGAACACGGGTAAAACACTTTAGTAGGTTATGTTTATAAAAAGCTTTTTTTCATTCTCCTCCACAACATGCATTTCAATGACAAGAAGATGAAAGAAAATGTAATTTTCATCTCTGCTCAGCAGCAAAATGTGTGTTTTTATGAAGAGGAAGAGAACAGAGGTTATAGCTTCATGAAAACAACACCAATTAAACTCTGAATCGCTTGTTTTCTCATAACGTTATATTAAAATTGAATAATTGTTTCATATTAAGTTTAATAACACAGAAGGAAGGCGCTTTAGGGGAGGAGTTTCAACGCTGTTTAAATAATGGATCTTTTTATTTTCTTCCTGGCAAAAACCACTGGGACGTTTTAAAATGCACAGAAAACACACAGATCTGTGAAGAAACTTCTGCAGCAAGTTGCAGGTCATTCGTTCTTCGAGTGTGGGGTTTTATGGAGTGCTGGGAGGCGCTGGAATATGCAGATGTGGTTATTTCTGATTGAGCGCCAGCGGCGGAGGACTGTTCTCTCACAGATTACGCCGCTCGTCTCGAGGAGAGCAGGCCTCCGCTGCCAGCTGATCATGTCGCTCTTTATATCAACCATTAATAAGACTTCAGAACATTCACTTATCAATCCTAATCCTGAGACTACCGTGAAAATGTTTTACGAACTCAGCAAAGAAATTTAAACTACACTTTTTTTTTTACTGGGCTGCTGGATTTGGCACGTTACACACTCATCTGTGTGTGTGTGTGTTTGAGAGTTTCTGTGTGTGTGTGTTTGTGTGTTTGAGTGTTTGTGTGTGTGTGTGTGTGTGTGTGTGTGTGTGTGTGTGTGTGTGTGTGTGTGTGTTTGTGTGTGTGTGTGTGTGTGTGTGTGTGTGTGTGTGTGTGTGTGTGTGTGTGTTTGTGTGTGTGTGTGTGTGTGTGTGTGTGTGTGTGTGTGTGTGTGTGTGTGTGCATGTGTGCAT
>NW_015505826.1:588605-591105 GCF_001515645.1 Sinocyclocheilus grahami
AAACCATTACGCCTATGGAGAGTCCCCATAAACCATAAAAACAAACCTGTGTGTGTGTGTGTGTGGGTGTGTGTATGTGTGTGTATGTGTGTGTGTGTACCTGTACATCTATCTTTGTCAGTTTGAGTTTTAGACCATTGGAGTGAGGATAATCTTGTAAAGTGAGGACATTTTGGCCGGTCCTCACTTTCTGAGACCCCTCTAAAGGCCTGTTTGAGGGTCAAGACTTGGTTTTAGGGGTCAGGTTATAATTGGGTAAAGGTTTGGGTGAGGCACTTAGTTCTGATGGGTAGGTTTAGGGTAAGGAGCTAGAGATTGCATTGTGTCAATGTATGTCCTCCCAAAAACAGCTATAGAGAGTGTGTGTGTGTGTGTGTGTGTGTGTGTGTGTCAGAATGAGGAGACATCCATTATTTTAGTTATCCGTTGTGGATAAAGACTGTGCTGGGTGTTTGAACAGGTCACTGACTGGCGTCTGGAGGACTCACATCTCTCATCAGCTTCACTGTAAACACGTTTAACCATCACACACAATCCACTGCATTATCTGTCAGCGCACAGATGAAACTAATGACACACAGACAGTGTGAGCTGATGAGGAGGGTTTCCTGCGATCTCCTCTAACGATGTGTGTGTGACTGCATCGCTCCTGACGGCCACAGCTCTCCGAGAGAAACATGAGATTTTCCTGCTGTAAATAATTCATCAGAAGAACGACAGCCCTGAATCCACACATACAGCGCTTCAGCTGCATTCGTCTGCTCTGATGGACACAAACAGCATCCGGACTAATGCTGAACTCCACTCCACGACAGAACAGAAACACAGACTGAAGGAAAGAAGAGAGTTCGACTCGAATCAGTTTTCTTGAAGAGCATCATGACGTCTTCTGAACTTTAGTTTCTCTGACGCTCACGTGGCTTTAGATACTGGTGAAAGAAAGACTAGCTGTTAGTACAAATTTCTAACACTAAATCTTAAACTACAGAGTGTAACAAAATAAGAACTATTCATTAAATATATTCTGCATTACTTTCATGGTATATTTATGATATATGAATAAGAAGAACAGATCCAGTATTCAGTATTTGAGGATATGGGGTTAAATGGTCCTAAAAATATAAAGCCCTCATTATAATTTTCTTTATTTAGTTTCCTTACATTTGAAATAAAAATATATGTATTTTCTTTATTTCATTAGCTTTGAAATTTGGTATGATCTTGGGAACTCTTAAAATACAGTGTCAGACAAAAAAAAATGCAAAAAAAAAAAGCATTAAAATAAAGCCTATTTTTAGCATCATTATGATTTTTGTATTGTGACATTATGTTCATGATAATTAAACATAATTCACCACAAACTCTCATTACTCCTATAATAAAGCAGAACATCTGGAGCATTACTGTAATGAGAAAATGGGATTAAATGTTTTTAATTGGTCCTAAAAATAGAAAACAGGCTCCGTTTATTAATTTTCTAAAGAAAAAGAAAGGTATTTATTTATTTAACTTTTATATATATTTATATATGACCTGGACATGTTGTTTGACTGATATCACCTCCTAATAAGAATAGAGCAGTTTTAGTATTACTATTATTTTAGTTTTTTTGAAAGCCTTTGAAATCCTTTTCTGATTTTTTCAGACAGCGACAGAGATCTTATGAGCTTGGAGTGACTTTTAAAGTACAATTAAAGTGACAAAGTACTTTAAGATTTGTATTATTTTTATTATTATTTCTGATAATGACAAAGTTGTTCCTGGGATCTAATTGAAGTGATTTAGGTTCACCAGAAGAGAGGGAAAGAGACCGAGAGGCAGTGAGAGAGGTGCGGTGGTCCTCATCGGACGGGTGTGTTAAATTTAGCCAGAATTTATGAGACTTTAATGAGAAAGGGATGTACTGCACTGTTGAAGACACGTCACTCGCTCTTGATGTGAAGGATGGAGAGAGTTTCTCATGTGAAAGTCAGAAGAGAGAGAGGGGTTTCCCATCGCTCAGCTTTTAAAGGAGCAGCTCAGATTTCTGACGGATGCTCAACATTCTCCAGCATCTGCTCGCAGCCACTCACACACACTTGTGCTGCATTTCAACATGACGAATCGCTCCGGAGGAAATGATCGGGATTTTTTACATCGTACGAATATCATCGGCCTCCAGTGAGAATGTGACCTACATGAATACAATTAATGAAAAATCACATAAACACACACACACACACACACACACACACACGCACGCACGCACGCACGCACGCACGCACACGCACACGCACGCACACACAGCTATAAAAGCCTGTTTATACCATGGAATAAAAAAACCTAAAAAGGTAATTGCAACTTTTTATCTCATAATTATGACTTTTTTCTTTTGCAATTCTGAATTGTGAGATAAAAAGTTGTTAAAAAAAGTTGTTGCTTTTTTTTTCTTATTCTGTGGCAGAAGCAAACTCAGAATTCTGAGAAAATAAATCAGAATTCCAAGATGCAACTCAAAATA
>NW_015505826.1:593605-604610 GCF_001515645.1 Sinocyclocheilus grahami
CAGTGAGTGAGTGTTTGTGTGTGGGTGTGTGTGTGTGTGTGTGTGTGAGTGAGTGAGTGAGTGAATGAGTGAGTCAGTGAGTGAGTGTTTGTGTGTGGGTGTGTGTGTGTGTGTGTGTGTGAGTGAGTGAGTGAGTGAATGAGTGAGTCAGTGAGTGAGTGTTTGTGTGTGGGTGTGTGTGTGTGTGTGTGTGTGAGTGAGTGAGTGAGTGAATGAGTGAGTCAGTGAGTGAGTGTTTGTGTGTGGGTGTGTGTGTGTGTGTGTGTGTGAGTGAGTGAGTGAGTGAATGAGTGAGTCAGTGAGTGAGTGTTTGTGTGTGGGTGTGTGTGTGTGTGTGTGTGTGAGTGAGTGAGTGAGTGAATGAGTGAGTCAGTGAGTGAGTGTTTGTGTGTGGGTGTGTGTGTGTGTGTGTGTGTGAGTGAGTGAGTGAGTGAATGAGTGAGTCAGTGAGTGTGTGTTTGTGTGTGTGTGTAATCTGCAGGCCTGTATATCTCTAAACAATAAGCAATAAATATTGATGGCGTCAGACATGCGATCTGAACCTGTGTGCGGCCGAATACACATCTGACTTTTATGTGTGACAGAAACAAATAATCAGGAAATCTCTGAAACAACAACAAATATTTGCTCACGCAGATGAGATTTGAAACAGCGATGAAGTTTGTTTTTACACAGCTCACCTTCAGTCACAAAGAGAGAAGAAGCTCAAACGCAGGTGTTTCTGCTGGAGACAGTGATAGTTTAGTATCACTGAGATACTATTAGTTTGTATTTTTATATTTTCTGTTTTCATTTTCAATTTAGCTCAAGTTTATATATACAATATATATATATACTTCAAAGTTCAAAGTTGTAAATAAATTATGTTTTACAAGAAAATACTATTTCAGTACTTCAAAGATCTCACATTTGCTGTCCAATTTTACACAAGTACACTATTTATTTATTTATTTATGTATTTATTTATTTATTTATTTATTTATTTATTTATGTGTATATAATATTCTAAGGCTCTGTTTCAAAACTTAGAGAACGTCCTTGCTGTCTACAGAGGCAAGACATCATCTTAACATAAGTGATTTGGAAACTCTAAACTGCTTCTTTAACATCAGGCTGTTGGATGTGAATCATCTCTCAGTCAGACACATCAGAGCTCGTTCCGTCTCGCTCTCATGCTGATGAACAGGTTGAACAGATGAAAACCTCTCGAGGCCAATTTACTCTTTGCTCTGGAAGGTAAGACACGCGTCTCTCTCTTTAACTGCACTCGGGAGAGGACGACGCATGTGTCTCTACAGGGAGGGCATCTGCCATCTGTGGAAACATTCTAGCACTGATTCTGGATCTATTTATTTATGTGTATATAATATTCTAAGTTCCGTCTCTCTCTCATGCTGATGAACAGGTTGAACAGATGAAAACCTCTCGAGGCCAATTTACTCTTTGCTCTGGAAGGTAAGACACGCGTCTCTCTCTTTAACTGCACTCGGGAGAGGACGACGCATGTGTCTCTACAGGGAGGGCATCTGCCATCTGTGGAAACATTCTAGCACTGATTCTGGATCAGCGGGAGGCTGTGCTCGTGCTGCGATCAACTCTTCTAATAGATCAGCAGGAACAACTAATATAAGACACTCATTGTTAAAGAATAAGAGACAACAACAGGAAACAGGAAATCTGACATACTGCACATATAATGCATATCGGTGCAGATTTTGAATTGAACTTGAATTGGCCAACAGCAAAAATGTTCTTTTGGATAAAAAATATGTAGATGTGTATTTATGTTTTTCCCAGATCTAGATTTCCAAAGATGAGCTATGAAATTCCATCATAACTGTATAAATTATTATGTTTAATCCTATGATATTTTATATCAAAAATGAAATAAACTTGATTTATTCATTCATTACGTGAAATTTTACGCCATTACGCCATCATGACCAACATTTTTTTGTCCTAATAAAGTTTTATTTGTTTGTTTATTAGTAAGTTAGTAGTGATTAAGGATTATTAAGGCCTGTGACATTTGCGATATAAGACTTATGATGAATGGTGAAAACAAAGACAAATTATATAATTTGGATAAAAAATATGTAGATGTGTATTTATGTTTTTCCCAGATCTAGATTTCCAAAGATGAGCTATGAAATTCCATCATAACTGTATAAATTATTATGTTTAATCATATGATATTTTATATCAAAAATTAAATAAACTTGATTTATTCATTCATTACGTGAAATTTTACGCCATTACGCCATCATGACCAACATTTTTTTGTCCTAATAAAGTTTTATTTGTTTGTTTATTAGTAAGTTAGTAGTGATTAAGGATTATTAAGGCCTGTGACATTTGTGATATAAGACTTATGATGAATGGTGAAAACAAAGACAAATTATATATATATATATATATATATGTGTGTGTGTGTGTGATGTGAACAAAATGCTTTTGTTGTGCATCATTTGTAATCAAGCTATAATTTCGTCAAAATATGCAAAAACTGAAAATATTATTGTGTGCGTTTAGGAAACATAAAATGCTGAATGTGAAATTAGCAAGACAAACGACTTACCCATTTTACTTCGTAATGTTTAAGCTGTCGTTTCCATCACAGAATGCTATTAAACACATACATCATCACGTGAGACTGATGAAAATGTTCATGATTTTCAGAAAAAATAAATACTTTCTGTGATGCATTTACAGTATATATACACTGTTGTGCAATATGTAATGTACATACCACATGCTATAAAAATAATAGTTTATAGTAGTAGTCTGCTGTTTCAAGATCAGGATGAAATGTAGCATGGTCTACAGAAGAAACAGAATCCAAAAATCAAAACTCAGCAGCCCTCCGCCTAAACGCAGCTCTGTCATAAAAGGCTTTTCATCGATGAATGGGCGGCAGAAAGGTCAATAGTTAATTAAATAATCTATCACCTCCGGACTGAGCCGGGCCTGCTGCCGTTCTCAATCAATGACTGCAGCATTAAAAGGTCAGAATCAGCTTCATTATAAACCACCTGCTTAGCGTCTGCGGTCTCGGTGAAGAGAACGAACCCTCACTCTGATCGCTCTGTTAGAGGTCAGAATAACTCAGGGCTGTACGTTAAGTGTGTTTGCATTGCATTATGTGTCCCCTGAATCAGTTACAAATGAGACTGCGGTCGTTTTATGAAGAAAAGTTTCCATCCGGAGCTCAGCTGGATTACAGGTTCAACACAATACTTATGCAAATGAAATTCACAATAATCACTGCACTTTTCAATATTTATGATGTTTCCTTACATTAGCCACGAGGTAAATACATTCGGTTCTTTTCTTCTCCTTTAATTATGAACAAAGGCCTCTGACATTAGTTTCAGAAATTACAGCTGGAGTTATCGGATTTCATCACGGCGATTACTAATTTGGCCGGGCAGAAAATGGAATTTTGCGAAGGATTTATATGCAGATGTGCAAAGGCTGGAGAAAGGTTTATTTATTTGCATTTTGCGCAGGGACAGGTTTGTGATTTGTGTCAGAACCGGACAATATTGCACTGTGCATTCGCAATATAGTCATTTTCATCTGCTCAGATTCCCCTGAATGTTCATTATTATTGCTGGTGAGAAAATACGCCACATCTGCTGTGTGTTTGAAGCATTTTAAGGAAACAAAAATCTGTCATCGTTTACTAACGCTCACATTTCACCAAAAATGATTGTCTTTATGCTAATCTATTGCATAGAGTGAGACAAACACTGTCAGGCTCTAAAAAGCAAAAGTTAACCAAAACAAATAGTCTTATGAACTCATATTATAGATTTTTTTGCGTAATTTATATATAATGTATTTTACATCATTTACATTATTTAATGATCATCTTCAGATAGGTCTCAAATGGCATTTATGTGCATATCAACTTGCAGTGATGTTGTTATGAGACATGCGAGAACCAATGCCGCTTGGCATCGATGACGTCAAACCTGACACGACGCGTCTTCACACAGAGCTTCATATGAACTAAGAAGACTTGGAATATAGTGCATTAGTCCAGTAGACTATATGATGCTTTTATGGTGCTTATTGTCATTGAGCCTCATCACTGTCTGGAAAACACTATGAGAAAAACAGCAGCGTTAACTTTCTGTCAAACAATTGAGTTTCACAGAATAAAGTAAGTCAGACATTGAATAAATTATGATAGATTTTTTTTTTTTTACCATGCCTTTAATTATGTCAAATTGAGTACATTCATTGTGCTTTAGTGTTATTTTAGTATTATTTACATATTCTTATAGTATATGTTAATAGTTCATTTATATATATATATATATTTTTTGTTTATGTTCAATTTTTACTAATTATGTTATGTTTTGTCATTTTTATTCTTTTTAAATTTAAATATTTCTATTTAGCTTTAGTTTTAGCTTTAATAATTTCATTACTTTAACATAAACTTATTTTATTCTAGTTGCATGGTTATTAAAGTTAGCTAAACCTAAAAAAACAACAAAAACTAAAACTTGAAATAAGATAAATGTTGAAACTGAAAATAAATAAACTGAAATAAAATACAATTTTAAAAACTTTAACTTATTTTATTTCAGCTAGTTTTTAAAGCAACATTTCTGGTTTTCATTCAGTTTTATGTAGTAACTTAAAACTAAAAGTAAAAGTAAAATACAAATTATGACAATTAAATTATACAAAAAATGACAAAAACACACAACACAATTACTAAAACTAAAATTTAAAGGAGGAAACATAAAAGTAAAATCTAATTCAAAATATTATCAAAAACTATAACAGTCTCTCAGTGATACAAAAAAGAAGGCAAGGCAACATTTCAAATTTTCATTTAGGTTTTTAAAGTTATGTGTTTATTCTAATATTTATATTTTATTTCAACTTTATTTCAATTGACAAACATGATTTTGAATAGTTTTAGTTAACAATAACAACACTGTTGTGTGTTTGATTGGGCTGCTGTTGGGTTTTGACAGAGACTCAGGAGGGGCTCAGATTCGTCCCGCAGAGATTCGCTCTCGAGCCCAGAAACATCTCGTCCGACCCGGTCTGTGTGTGTGTGGAGACGCTCTGGAAGTGTCCAGAAACATGCTGAGATTTTGTTTGCCTCTTTATGTTTTTACACAAATTTATTCAATCAGTCTTTTGTTTCGAGTGACCCTGGGAATCGCTGCGGCTTCCCTGACAAGCGCTGGAAGAATTCCCTGAACAAACACACCAAACAACCGCTTCTACATCAATACAAATCAGAGATACACAGACAGCGAAAGAAGTGAGTTCTGTTCCAGTGACTGTAAATTGGGGATGTGTTTTCAGGCCGGAAGTCTGAACAATAGAAGTGGACTGAACCCGACTGCTGTTTGTGAAGACGGCCGTCCGTTGAGTGATGCTCACTGGCACGCTACTGTCAACCGTCCCTTAGTCGCTGTCAAAATAAAGTCCCTCCGCTCCTTCTCCTCTGCCAGCGTCCGCAGACACATTTAGACATGCGGAGGGGGAGTCGGTATATTTGATTGGTCATGGCGATTGGACGGTCATTAGCGTAATGGGTTTGGCCTCTGAACGTCTCCGAGTGTCTCTGTGAGGTGACAGCACTGAAGTCACATTAACGCTCGCCTCTCAAACGTCTCAGATTGATGCGCTCTGTCTTAGCCGTGTAGGAACACTTTGACGAGATAAAAGTTTGTCCCCTTGGAGGCCGCGTGGGTGTTCAGTGCTGTAGCACGCCTGTCAATCTGTTGGCATTAGGGCAAAACCCGACTTAGAAAAGTCTAATCGATGTAACAGGATAAAAGGCCACACGGATTTCACTCTCTGGTCGCCAGCATCTCCATCTCTTTAGGGTTTATGAAAAGGCTGCCAAAAAAAAACAAGAAAAGAATAATTAAAAAAATGTCTTGATTTGTTCACTAATCGGTCAAAATGTTTTAGTTCAAACAGCAGAAGTGAGAGTCAGCGCAGTGATTAACTGTATGCCTGTGGTTTATTACTTTAGCCAGTTAGTGTCATTTACATATAAAAACAGGCACATTTCCATTTATATTACAATTTTAAGACTCACCTTAAATCAACAGAAGCCATAAGCTCTCAAACTCTAAAGCGTTGTGCAGCATGCATGACCAATTAGAAGGGTCACCCGGTCCAGTTTTTGGATGAATGTGTTTAAGATATACGCTGTCTGACATGCTCATTGTTGTTGATTAGTGAAAAAGTGCATTTGAAGATTTGAACAGCATTTTTTAAAATAGAGCAGAAACCCTGGACCAGTTTCCGTGACTACATTCTAAACCATTCCAAGACTCCACCCAATGCCACACCCACATCAAACAACCAAGCCACGCCCACATTCTACCCAACACCACGCCATAACAGATACCACTCACACCAGACTCCACCCACCAACAAAACCACACCCACAATATAGATTCCACCCAAACCCCACCCACACATCACACTCAACCCAACACCGCAACATAGATACCACCCATACCAAAGTACACCCACCAACAAAACAACGCCCATAATACAGATTCCACCCAATGCCATACCCACATCAAACAACCCACTGAGCCATACCCACACATCACATTCTGCCCAAAATCGCACCTGTGACATAGACACCACCCTAACCAGACTCTACCCACCAACAAAACCACACCCTCAACACATACCCCACCCAATGCCACACCCACAACAAAGAACCATGTAAAGGCCACACCCACAAACCACACCTCCAAAACATAGACACCACCCACACCAGACTCCACCCACTAACAAAACCACTGCCACATCACAGACTCCACCCAATGCCACACCCACAACAAAGAACCATGTAAAGGCCACACCCACAAACCACACCTCCAAAACATAGACACCACCCACACCAGACTCCACCCACTAACAAAACCACTGCCACATCACAGACTCCACCCAATGCCACACCCACAACAAAGAACCACCTCCAAGCCACGCCCACACCTTTCAACACACTCTGCCCAAACACTATGCCCACAAAACATAGACACCACCCACACCAGACTCCACCCACTAACAAAACCACTGCCACATCACAGACTCCACCCAATGCCACACCCACAACAAAGAACCACCTCCAAGCCACGCCCACACCTTTCAACACACTCTGCCCAAACACTATGCCCACAAAACATAGACACCACCCACACCAGACTCCACCCACTAACAAAACCACTGCCACATCACAGACTCCACCCAATGCCACACCCACAACAAAGAACCACCTCCAAGCCACGCCCACACCTTTCAACACACTCTGCCCAAACACTATGCCCACAAAACATAGACACCACCCACACCAGACTTCACCTACCATCAAAACCACACCCACATTACTGACTCCACCCAGCACAATGATTTTCTAGTTCATGTCCCCATATGAACGTAAATATTTCCTTATCCCATCACAAAGATAATGACAGGAAAAACATGCTTAAAATACTATAAATGATGAATATCCTTCCATAAAGTCAACGTCAACAATCTTTTCCCTTTTTTCTTTCTGTCTTTGTCGCCTACCTTTCCAGCCCCTTGGGTTTAGACAGCACAGACGAGCATAAATTGAAGGATACAGGAGGTGACAGTAGGTGAAAATGTCTCCTCTGAGGTTGGGCATGCTGGACACTGCGCAGGTGCTTTAATAAAAGGGGATAGAATTTCCATTTGCTCAGGACATTGTTAATGTTCACCTCTTACATGCAGACACCACGAATGAGTCAAGAGCCGCAGAATGCACTTTATAGACACAAATAAGAGTAAATTGTGAAATGTCACCTTTAAGCCTGCTCATTTTTATTACTGTTAAAAAAAAAAAACACATCCACATCACAGACTCCACCCACAACCAAAGCCACACCCACATCACAGACTCCACCCACCCATGCAATCAACACTCTGATCATGCCCACACAACTTACTCCACCTTTCATCAAACCACACCCACACCACAAGCTTTACACAACATCAAACCATGCCCACACTGCAGACACCTAAAATAAAACCCCACCCATATCACAGACACCACCAAAACCACACTGAAACCACACCCACCCACATCTCAGACTCCACCCACCATTATGGTTTACTAGTTGATGATGAAACATAAACAGAAAAATAGAAAATGCCCATGAAAAATATACATAAGGAGGGTTAGTAAAAATATATATATATATATATATATATCAACATAAAAAATTTACCATAGCAGGAACCGCATCTCTTCAGCGTCACGGAGCTCTTCCAATTCTCTCCAACGGAAGCGATGCATCTTTAACAATGACAAGCACATCTTCCCCAACGACTGTCTGAATACATGTTCAGATGGAATACAAACCAGCTGATGCATGTGAATGTGCTTGCTTTCTCATTTCTGTGCTTTTCTTAGATGCAGAGAATCGACGTGATCTGAACTGTATGTTCTTCTTAAATATGTGAGTCTGTGTTTATGCAGAATTCCTGCATTAAACATTTCCTTCAATCGAAACACGCCAGAGCCGCTCTTCCTCCCTAAAGCTGCTCATATGAGACAAATCCCCGGCACTCTTTTGTTTGTGTGTTTTAGAGCAGCAGGTTTAAAAAGAAAAAAGCAAAGTGAAGTGCACTATTTCCAGCCGAGCGGAGAGTCTCCGGAGAGACGCGAGTCCATTTACATGCAGGTTTACAGAGGATTCGTCCAGCGGCCGAACACACACAACATTAGAACCTCTGCCAACCTGCTTCTAGGTAAGAGGGAGAACGAGAAGGATAAAAACCAGCAGATAAATAAAACAAAATAATAAATAAATACAGATATAGCCAGAGCCAAAGGGCAGTGTGGAGTCCGTGTCTCCGGCAGCTGTCTCCTGCAGGTCTGTCGGGTAGCTTTGTGTTTCTGTGCTTTCTCTGAGTGAGTCATTATTTGATCGTACAGAAGCTCATGTTGGAATAACAACATCGCCGTATCACGGCCCTGTCGCTCCGCTAAAACCTTTAATCTGGCGGCCCCGGAGGGGACGTGAAGGTGTTTAATAATGCAAGGCGTTTAAACAAAAAGTGGTTTTAATCCTAACAGACCTCACCTAGACAGAGACTACAGGACCTGATGGAAGACATGGCAGGAGGTTACAATCACAGACTGAGACCCTTCATGAAAGAATTTCACATTTGAAGAATTTTGCAACATTAATGCTGGCATTTTCTTGTTTGTTAATGTGAAGCTGCTTTGAGGCAATCTGTATGCTATAAAGTGCTATGAACATATTTGACCCTTCATATCTAGAAAATCAAAACATTTTAAATAGAATATGCTAAATATATGTATATATAAAGTCAACATGAAGTTGCATTTGTAATGCATTTGAGTTCCATAAAGTGACATTGACACGTGAAAAAAGGGATATGCTGAATAAACAAAATATATACTAGCATATAATGCATACTAGTATTTATGATAGAATCTGAATATGAAAATCATTCTGAATTCAGCCAGAATAATCGAATGGAAATAATGTTGGACAGGACTTTGATTTTATTAGGATTTTTGATTTTGTACATTTGATTGGATTGCATTTGATTGAATAGTGACATGTTGACTTATATTATTGTTTAATATTATTTTTGTCCCACCCACACAAGATTAATAAAAACAAAATATTGTGAAGAATGTGATTAAACAAACAAACAAAAAACATAACTAAAATAAATTCTTACTATCTTTCTCGATGCTTATTTTTATGATGTTTTTTACAAAATTTTTGTTTTACAAAACACATTAATAATAACATGTATAATAACATAATAATAACAATACAATTTTAAAAAGAAGATATATGTATATATATACAAACAAAAAACATAGTGTTATAATGCCCATGTGTCCTCTTTTTCCCATACACTTTCCCAGCTGGGATTTCTAAATTGTCTAAAATGTCCAAGTTTTGGCTTTGTTTTTTTTTCTATTGTTTTCATACAATAGAATAATAATAATTCATACAGGTAATGGCTGCCAAATAGTTTGACCAATAGCATGCAGGCATTACACATAATCAAATTACACATTATACAGAAAACAGTCAAAGCAGCAAGTGCATATAATGTATGAGGACTGTAGACTGTCAATAGGAAAACAAATCCTCTAAATTGTCTAAAATGTCCAAGTTTTGGCTTTGTTTTTTTTTCTATTGTTTTCATACAATAGAATAATAATAATTCATACAGGTAATGGCTGCCAAATAGTTTGACCAATAGCATGCAGGCATTACACATAATCAAATTACACATTATACAGAAAACAGTCAAAGCAGCAAGTGCATATAATGTATGAGGACTGTAGACTGTCAATAGGAAAACAAATCCAAAACCCGGACATTTTAGGCAATTTAGAAATGCAGAAGTGTGTTTGTGTGCTGAACCCGCTCGCGTCTCTCTGGGCTCTGGGTTCTGCTCAGGTTGAGAAGCGAGTCTTTAAGTGTGCATTTAACCTGCAAGACGTTCAACAACACCCTGAACCCCGGAGACCAACGCACCATTACCTTCCAGAGAGTGTGTGAGTGTGTGTTTGGAAGGATATTCAGGACTATACAGGCCTGCGTGTGTGTGTGAAGTGACCAGGCCGTGACGTGCCGCTGCTGCAGTGAGTCGGAGGTGAAGAAAGCGGAGATCTTCACAGCATCTTCTCCAGGGATCCGCAGCCACGCACACCTCCACTTCTGCTTTCACACCAGCTTTTAGATGTTTTGGGAGCAGGGATGGAGCCGGCTCTCCTCAGCTTCTCTCCGTCGTTTGACCTCCGCAGGGAGATGCAGAGGTGAGAGTCTCTGAAGGTCTTTTCTTTCCCCACCTCTCACATCAACCAGACTGCTTCACAGTTATTATTTACATTGGATATCAAGCAGCCACTCAAATATAAGTTCAATATATATATATATATATACACAGTATATATATATATATATATATATATATATATATA
>NW_015505826.1:605192-607640 GCF_001515645.1 Sinocyclocheilus grahami
TGGAGTTCAGACGGGTGCTCTTTCGATCTTGTGTGTGTGTGTGTGTCTGCATGTGTGAGTGAGTGTGTGTGTGAGAGTGTGTGTTTGTATGTGTGTGTGTGTGTGTGTGCGTGTGTCTGCATGTGTGTGTGTGTGTGTGTGTGTGTGTGTTTGTATAAAGGTCAGTAAGATTTTGTCCACCAAGGCTTCATTGATTTGATTAAAAATACAGGAAAAACATTAAAATTGTGAAATATTATTACAATTTCAAACAGCTGTTTTCTATGTGAATATCTGTTAAAGTGTAATTTATTTCTGTGATCAAAGCTGAGTTTTCAGCATCATTCCTCCAGTCTTCAGTGTCACATGATCTTCAGAAATCATTCTAATTTGCTGCTCAAGAAACATTTCTGATTATTATTATCAGTGTTAAAAACAGTTGTGCTGCACAATATTTGTATGAATACAGTGATACATTTTATTGTTCATGATTCGGAGATGAATAGAAAGTTCAAAAGAACTGACACTTTTCATCAATTCAATGCATCCTTGATAAATAAAAGTATTAATTTCTTTGAAAAATAATAATCATATTATTGACCCCATGCTGTACATATATCCAACAATATATTTTTTGGGATTGATTTGACTTACTATATTTTATATTATGACTGTTAAATGGTATAATGGACCTGTTATTTATGCTGTAATGTTTGTTTTATATCACGGCTGATAAAGAGAGAGACACTCGGAGCATGAGGGGCAGGAGAGAGTGAAGGATTATGGGTGATTGTACTGAACCCTCTGCATACGTTCAGCTGCAAGGCAAACACACACACTACAGCGCGAGCGTTAATAACACACACATCCTGCTCCTCTCTGACCTCACAAGACAAACAGACTCCAAACCGCCTGATGAACGAGGCTGGAGCTCAGCCACAGGAGAGAGTGAAGGATTATGGGTGATTGTACTGAACCCTCTGCATACGTTCAGCTGCAAGGCAAACACACACACTACAGCGCGAGCGTTAATAACACACACATCCTGCTCCTCTCTGACCTCACAAGACAAACAGACTCCAAACCGCCTGATGAACGAGGCTGGAGCTCAGCCAACATAACCACACACACACACACACAGCGTCTGATAAACTGGTGAATGTTCATTAATGCAACAAAGGTTGGTTTGTTACTCGCTGCTATGGAAACCGTTCCATCAGTTATTCCAAGAATATAAATGTATCATACAGTGAAGGGTCACGCATTCAAAATTCTAAAATTGTATCATTATTTACTCACCTTCATGTCGTTTCAAACCGGTTTGATTTTCTTTCTTCAGTGGAACAACAAATGAGATGTTTTGCAGAATGTTCAAGCTGCTCTTTTCCATATAACAAAAGCAAACCGTTATTAATTCTGTCATAATCCAAAAAACAGTCATCCATATGACTCATGTGCAGTACTTCACATCATCTGATAGCTTTGCGTGAGAAACAGACCCAAATGTGAGTTGTTTTGGAGTGCGTGGTCTGTTGGGGATGTGTTTTTGTGTTTAACTGTTTATCCTAACATCGCCTTCCCACATAAAATCTAGTCAAGTGCATCAGTCCAATATGGTGACATCTGTCCTCGGCCCGGCCCGGCCCAGGGGCTCCGGCTGCTGGCATCAGACTGCTGGCGCTCGCTGAACACAGACACACACGGCACAAACAAAAGAGACAGACAACTGACGCTACCGCATGGTTTCAGATATTCAGATATCTGACCCGAGCAAATTAGCAGCAGAGTTTACTGCTACAAAACACCTGTGGTACAAAAAAAATGCAATTATGAAATTATGAGTTAAATGAAACATGAAATACTGTACTGAAGCATTTGTACACACATAATCTGACTTATTTGAAATGATATTTCATATTTAAACTGGAAGTAGATGCGGGGCATTTTGAAGGGCTCATTCTCTTTTTTAATAGCCAAAAGGCCTGGTTTAAATCACAGCCATGAACAAAGACATGATACTTGCCAGTCACTGGCAGGGGGAGGGGCATTCTCATCCTAGAGATATTTTGATTGGACAATTAATGCCATAGTGCAGGATGAGTCATCAGTATTTCTGGTCTGTTTTCCTGGAAGAGAAAAACTATATTTTGTCGACTAGGACTAGTCGAAGTTTAAAATGAACAGACACAGACTAAAAAGCCATTTAAGACAGTAAACAGGGCTGTATACTGCTCAAAGCTTTGGGGTCATTGTTATATATATATATATATATACTGTATATAAAGGCTTCATTTATTTGATAAAAAAACTGTAAAATCCTGAAATATTATTACAATTTAAAATTAATGTTTTCTATGCAAGTATATGTTAAACTGTAATGTATTTCTGTGATGCGCAGCTGTATTTTCAGCATCATTCCTCCAGTCTTCAGTGTCACATGATCTTCAGAAATCAGTATAATATGCTGAT
>NW_015505826.1:607928-613500 GCF_001515645.1 Sinocyclocheilus grahami
TTCATTGATTTGATTAAAAATACAGGAAAAACATTAAAATTGTGAAATATTATTACAATTTCAAACAGCTGTTTTCTATGTGAATATCTGTTAAAGTGTAATTTATTTCTGTGATCAAAGCTGAGTTTTCAGCATCATTCCTCCAGTCTTCAGTGTCACATGATCTTCAGAAATCATTCTAATTTGCTGCTCAAGAAACATTTCTGATTATTATTATCAGTGTTAAAAACAGTTGTGCTGCACAATATTTGTATGAATACAGTGATACATTTTATTGTTCATGATTCGGAGATGAATAGAAAGTTCAAAAGAACTGACACTTTTCATCAATTCAATGCATCCTTGATAAATAAAAGTATTAATTTCTTTGAAAAATAATAATCATATTATTGACCCCATGCTGTACATATATCCAACAATATATTTTTTGGGATTGATTTGACTTACTATATTTTATATTATGACTGTTAAATGGTATAATGGACCTGTTATTTATGCTGTAATGTTTGTTTTATATCACGGCTGATAAAGAGAGAGACACTCGGAGCATGAGGGGCAGGAGAGAGTGAAGGATTATGGGTGATTGTACTGAACCCTCTGCATACGTTCAGCTGCAAGGCAAACACACACACTACAGCGCGAGCGTTAATAACACACACATCCTGCTCCTCTCTGACCTCACAAGACAAACAGACTCCAAACCGCCTGATGAACACACACACACACACACACACACACACAGCATCTGATAAACTGGTGAATGTTCATTAATGCAACAAAGGTTGGTTTGTTACTCGCTGCTATGGAAACCGTTCCATCAGTTATTCCAAGAATATAAATGTATCATACAGTGAAGGGTCACGCATTCAAAATTCTAAAATTGTATCATTATTTACTCACCTTCATGTCGTTTCAAACCGGTTTGATTTTCTTTCTTCAGTGAAACAACAAATGGGATGTTTTGCAGAATGTCCGAGCTGCTCTTTTCAACAACAAAAAAAAGCCAAATCATTATTAATGCCATCATAATCCAAAAAACAGTTGTCCAAATTCTAAAATTGTATCATTATTTACTCACCTTCATGTCGTTTCAAACCGGTTTGATTTTCTTTCTTCAGTGAAACAACAAATGGGATGTTTTGCAGAATGTCCGAGCTGCTCTTTTCAACAACAAAAAAAAGCCAAATCATTATTAATGCCATCATAATCCAAAAAACAGTTGTCCATATGACTCATGTGCAGTACTTCACATCATCTGATAGCTTTGCGTGAGAAACAGACCCAAATGTGAGTTGTTTTGGAGTGCGTGGTCTGTTGGGGATGTGTTTTTGTGTTTAACTGTTTATCCTAACATCGCCTTCCCACATAAAATCTAGTCAAGTGCATCAGTCCAATATGGTGACATCTGTCCTCGGCCCGGCCCGGCCCAGGGGCTCCGGCTGCTGGCATCAGACTGCTGGCGCGCGCTGAACACAGACACACACGGCACTAACAAAAGAGACAAACCCTCTGAAATACTGATCTGTGCAAATCAGCAGAGTTCACTGCTCCAAAATAAACTCAAAATATGAGCATATAATTTAAACGAATCATGAAATGCTTTGAACCCTTTTTTAATCTGACATATTTGAGAGTGAAATTATATTTCCTGTTTAAACAGGAAGTAGACAGCCATTAATCATGACATGATACTTGCCAATCAGTTGCAGGGGGAGGGACATCCTCGTTCTAGAGATAATCTGATTGGATAAAAACTGTGTAGTGCAGGATGAGTCATCAGTATTTTTGAAACAAGAAACATTTCTGATTATTATCAATGTTGAAAACAGTCGTGCTGCACAATATTTTTTCGGAAACTGTTATACATTTTATTTTTCAGGATTCACAGATGAACAGAAAGTTCAAATGAACAGCATTTATTAGAAATATACTGTATTTAACTAGAAGACCACCTGTAACACACAAAACCAGCACAGAAATCCTGGTCTTTTCAGCATGAATGTGAAACTTACATTTGAGTTTATTTGAGCTCAAACATTCATTTAAAGTTGGCACAGGTGCCCGTCTAAGATGACAATAAAATACGCTTGAAACATCAGGAATGTGGTCAAATTAAATATATCTGAGAGCAACAGTGTAACGGGTGAAGTTCATGTTTTAACCAAATAAAGATACAGTTTGGAAGGCATTGTTAGTTAACGGCTGGGGCTCCTGAAGGTAAAATGTCATAAGTGTGTTCAGTTCGTCTCATCGGTGAGGACGGAGAGCTCAAATCACGAGTCCTTCTGCTTCTGTGTCTCTATTGACTCTATTGTAATTCAGTCCAAACTAAATGTTTGCGCCTGCTAGCTCTCCCACGCCACATATGATATTGATGCAGGATTTGTTAAATCTACGATCGTTTATCACAAATTACAGCTGGCGCAGGGCTGCGGGGCTGTGGCGCGTTGGAGAGGACATGCAAGAACAGCGGGATACAAATCGATAGAGTCCAGAGCTCAGACGACTGGAGAGGGCCGAACACAGGCCTGGGGAGAAGCAGCAGTCCTTTAATAAGAGCCAGCGCTTTCCCAATCAATGCAAACATCCCATACGCTGCCTGATCAATGAGATGTTGTGATGCTTCAGAGCTGTAGGTGAGTGAGGAGATGAAACACACACTCCTGATAAACACACTAAGAAATGTGACGCTTCCAGAAGTTTCCTGGAGTTCTCAGTTCAGACGTTTCTTATAATAAATAAAAAGAGACACAAACAGAGCAGAAATATATCGGAGTTCATACTGTGTATCCATATACACTCAAAAAAACATTTAGGCCTACGTTTAAGATTTAAGTATTTGAATTGCATATAAAATTTGGATTAGACAATTAAAGAGTTTTAATAAACTTAATGTGATGCATATTTGTCAGTCACGCATAAATGAAATTTAAGAAACAGAAAAGATTTTTGCGTTAAAAAAATATATATAATTAACTATTTGCATCTATTTCATAAACATATTTTCAAAATGCATTTATTCATAATGCATTGTAATTAATAATGAATAGCATAGAATCACTTAATTGTGAAAACAATTATGAGTTATTTATTATTATTTAATATTTATTATGATTTATATCTTTAGTTTATGCCGTAAAAAAGTATGAACAGGGTTCAAATGTGGCTATCCATGCATTTAATTAAAATACAGCAATGAAACCAAAATATATAAACCTGGTTATTGTGTATTTAAAACACATTCACTTCATTAGTACTATTACAGAAATCTGACCTGTTTCATTTATGACTGACAAATCTTATAATAAATAAAAAGAGACACAAACAGAGCAGAAATATATCGGAGTTCATACTGTGTATCCATATACACTCAAAAAAACATTTAGGCCTACGTTTAAGATTTAAGTATTTGAATTGCATATAAAATTTGGATTAGACAATTAAAGAGTTTTAATAAACTTAATGTGATGCATATTTGTCAGTCACGCATAAATGAAATTTAAGAAACAGAAAAGATTTTTGCGTTAAAAAAATATATATAATTAACTATTTGCATCTATTTCATAAACATATTTTCAAAATGCATTTATTCATAATGCATTGTAATTAATAATGAATAGCATAGAATCACTTAATTGTGAAAACAATTATGAGTTATTTATTATTATTTAATATTTATTATGATTTATATCTTTAGTTTATGCCGTAAAAAAGTATGAACAGGGTTCAAATGTGGCTATCCATGCATTTAATTAAAATACAGCAATGAAACCAAAATATATAAACCTGGTTATTGTGTATTTAAAACACATTCACTTCATTAGTACTATTACAGAAATCTGACCTGTTTCATTTATGACTGACAAATATACAATTACATTTATTCATCAAGCAGACATGATTCATCATAATGCCTTATAGTTGCATCGCATATAAATATGCATCACATTATTAGTTTATGTTAAAGCTGTGTAATTCAAATGCATGTACATTTTGCATGCAATTCATATACATAAATCTTAAATTTAGGCCTACTGTATACTCAAGTAACGCAATATATACTATGTAGCAAATCTCAAATGCTTGCTTGATTATACTGTCACAAGATTAATCTAATTTGTTAAATGCAACTGTATAGGTATGAAGATATACATTAACATCATAATTTCATGATAAAGCTGCTTTGAAACAATGTGCATTGTGAAATATGAATAGATTTGACTTGCCTAGTTTGAGATCTCCCCTGAAACCCAAAAGGAGATTTCTGGGGCGTTTATCTGTGAAATCTCCATTTCATGTCAATGCTGTATAGCAGAAACAGTTGAGACATTAATGAGACCTGACTGTATTTGAATGGTGTTTGTTCTGTGCTGCAGGATTCAGTGAGAAGCTCATTATTTTGTATTAAGGTGCCATCCTGGACGCTGTAAGGCCATCTCAGGTCTGTGGTGTGTATGATATTGACGGCAGGACAGTGGGTGATTAATCAGCTGTATTGATCATCTGCGTCTCTGATATCTGTACTGGACTCCTTCACAGCACACCTCCTGAAAACACACGGACAATCAATGAGAAACTCAATGACTTTAAAAAGCAAAAGCAAAGACAGTGCTTACTCTACGACTGCTTCCCTCACTGATTACAAACGTTATCAAGAAAAGAAATGCAATCAGTGTGTAGTGTTTCCGCAAACATATTGTGCAGCACAACAGTTTTCAACATTGATAATAATCAGAAATGTTTCTCGAGCAGCAGATCAGCATATTATACTGATTTCTGAAGATCATGTGACACTGAAGACTGGAGGAATGATGCTGAAAATACAGCTGCACATCACAGGAATAAATTACAGTTTAACAGATATTCACATAGAAAACAGCTGTTTGAAATTGTAATACTATTTCAAAATGTTTCTGTATTTTATGCTGCATTTGTAATCTAATAAATGCAGCCTTGGTGAGCAGAATATACTTCTTTCAAAAACATAAAAAATCATCATGGATATAAACAAAATAAAATAAAATAACATTCATATAGAATTCAAGGTACACATCTTATCAATCTGTGCATTTCCTGATAATCAAACCCATGACCTTGGTGTTGCTAGCACCATGATCTACTGTAATCTCGGCAAAAAGCCTAAAGCATGGAAATGTTTTTTCTGTAGAAATGAGCTGAATTAAGACTAGTATACTACTCTTATTATTTCTGCCTTATAAAGATATGATTGAACTAGTAGCATGTTATACCATAAACACACAGCTCATAGACACAAAGTTGTCTCAAAAATGAACAAATATACACTTTACTCAAATAAAACGAGCTCTAATGTGTGTGTGTGTGTGTGTGTGTGTGTGTGTGTGTGTGTGTGTGTGTTCCTATCTGTCTGGGTTCAGTGACTCTTAAGCTTTTGTAATAGACGCTAGTACAGAAACACCTGTCATTGCAGTACATTCTCTGTGTGTGTGTGTGTGTGTGTGTGTGTGTGTGTGTGTGTGTGTGTGTGTGTGTGTGTGTGTGTGTGTGTGAGAGAGAGTGTGTGTGTGTGTGTGTGTGTGTGTGTGTGCTCTCT
>NW_015505826.1:613905-619066 GCF_001515645.1 Sinocyclocheilus grahami
GTGTGTGTGTGTGTGTGTGTGTGTGTGTGTGGTCTCTCCGTAAGAAGATTATAAACAGTAATCCAGGTATTCGGGCATTTACATAAGTACTCATAAACCTGAGCTAACGCAAAGCTGTTTATCATCATATTTATTTATTTTTCCATCTCATGCATTTCTCCTTCAGGGGACTCTCTGAATTAAAGCTGCATCCTGGTGAAATCACTCTTACTTGCATGTGGTTTTTATCCACAGAAACACATGAAAAATGAATTTTGGCACCAGTGTTTTTGTGGCGTGCAGGCGGTGTATGTGTAGATAAGACTCAGTGCTCACTTTAACCAAGAGTTCACCCAAAAATGGAAATTTTGTCTTTATTTACTCACCTGCATGTTATTCCAAATGTCTTTCTTCTATGGAATACAAAAGTTGAATTTTTGAAGAATATCCTGGTTGCTCTTCTCAGTGTACCGGGCCTCATTTATAAAACACACACATATACAATCAGATTTGATTCCATGCATTTCATCCTACATCAAAAGTGAGGAACAAGTCGGGATTTATAAGGCAATTACTGACATGAAAATGTTCTTATGCATTCAGCAACTGAAGAGCATGCACTGTAAAAAAAAAAAAAATGTACGGTAAAAAACTGGCAGCTGTGGTTAGTACCTTTGTAATACACTAATAACCATCATAAACAGCTGGTGATTAGAAAGTCACATGATGAACTAATATATATAGAAGATGCGCTGTGTCATTCACACAAATACTAAACACCATCATGGTAACACACGACACTAACGTAATACAAATAAACATTACTTTAACAACATTAGATGTAACATACAACTGTAGTGAACATAACTGATGAGAAAAGAAACAGTTATTTCAACAAAAAACATCAAATGTGAAATGCAACAAAGTCAATTTACGTTTTTTCAGTGTAAATGTTCTTTTTCACTTCCAAAAGCTGTATTTTACTGTAAAATTACATTAAATATCCATTACAGTTTGTCACTGTATATAGTAGGGAAACTTACAATTAACCAATTAATAGGTTTTTACTGTATACTGTATTTTTACTGTAATATGTTTACTGTCCATTTTTACAGTCTTTTACCGTTAAAATCAAGATAATTTTTACATTGTGTGTTCAAAATTTTTGCAAGCATATATACCAGTAATTAAAATAATGCAACATTGTTTATTAAAACGTAAAGACAGATTAACAATATGCATTAAATACAATATACAGTAATATTATTATAAACGTAAACAAGCATTATTTGTGCAGCTTTGTGATAATTATGTCAATGAACTATATATATATATTTTTTTTGTCATTTTATCAATTGTTGTATGTTCACGTGTGTGTGTTAATTATCGTGTCAGTGTGTGTTGACCTCAATATCAAAGCTCTCTGAAGGTATGTTGAGATGCATGGAGGAGAACCGCTCAACCAGCGGATTAAATTGGAGTCTTTTTAAGCGACCGGGACACATTAGTTTAAGGGCAGAATTACTTTTATAACCACAGTAAGTGCATATTACACTAAAGAGAGAAGCTCATTTCCAAAAGCTAATGAGCTGCCTACTGGCTAGATAGACAGCAGCCTTCTAATGCATCCTACGTAGGCTGCACTTAACGTGAAGTGCACTAAACTCAACTTTCAGTGGATTCCAATAGAGTTTGGCATTAAAATGCTGCGAAGCTGAAGACACCAAGATCCCTCTAAGGCAAGGCAAGGTCATCTTGGTAATGCTATTTTCTCTGGGCTTGTCCAAACATCCACACTTGCGCTCTTTGCACTTGACCTCTTGTCTACTTATATTAAATATTTCCTGTAGGCATGAAGTGTTCAAGTAGGCATGAAGACCACAAGTATGTAGAACGTTTCATTACCCAACGGGGCACACTTATAGTGTTGTAAAAACTGATTTTATACACTTTGCATTTAAAAATTTAGCATTTTAACTTTCAAGTGGCCAAGACTGCAAGTGTGGGTATTTGGACAAGTCCTATGTTGATGCATCTACTTTAATGAGGTAAGACTGGAATCTCCCAAAGTGTGCATGTTTTGAGTGAAATCTGACATCACTGCTATTAAAAAAGTATTCTCAAATCACATTACAAAGGGTATTTTTCTGTCTGGTCCAGTTAATAATATACACTGCCTTAGAACTTAGCCAAAAACACGGTAATTTATAAGGCAGAATTATTATGATGACTTATTTTTGTGTTGAAATTGCATCTATAATGGCTTAAAATGCCAGCTAGGTAGGCAGCTCAATAGGTTCAGAGCAGAGCTGCAGAGAGAGAGTCTGTGAGTTGGGACGTGTCTCGCATGTGCTTTACAGCACGCTTGATTGTAAGACCCACAAAACTAGATTATTATGGTGTGTGAAGTCGTCATGAGGATTAGTGTTGTATTTTCTCAGTCAGTTTGGTGTGTTTTTGGTTTAAAATTAACTTTGTGAAAAGCTGATAAATTATGAGCGATGAGATTTGTTCTTATGAAAGGAGTTTCCTGCGTTTCCTGGAGAATTGTTTACATATGTCACATTTAGCAGATAACACGTCCAAAGACATTTTAAAAGATGTCATATGTTTAATAGAATACTTTTGCGAACTGTGAATCAATAATGACCAGGTGCAGCCGTGAACATTTTAATATCATCCTTGTTTAATATTTAACTTGACTCAGTTTTCATTTTTCTGTGATAAACACAAACAGTCATGCTTGTAGAACAGGTGAATTATTAACAGCAGCACAATGAAACATTATTTGTATCTTTTCAGAAAATGACTGGAGCTTGAATTTGTAAAAAAAAAAACTAATGCTATATTTTTATGATTGTCAGGGTGTTGCTTTGCAGTTCTTACTAGTGTTTAGCATGTTGATATGCAGTTGCTAAGGTGTTCTCTGTGGATTTTATTGCATTGCATTGCTATGTGGTAGTCAGGGTTTCCTATGTTGTTTCTATGGTGTTTTTAGTGTTTCTTAGTACATTGCTATGAGGTTGCTAGAGTGTATTGGGTGGTTGCCAGGGTGTTGCTATGCAGTTGTAAAGGTGTTTTTAGTGGGGTTTTTTTTTACGCATTGCTATGTGATTGCAAAGGTATTCTCCATGTTTTATTTATTTATTTTATTGCATTGCTGTGGGGTATCTGGGTGGTTGCCAGGGCGTTGCTATATCAATGTCTCATACGGTATATAGTGATGGAAGTCCTCAGGCATTGGCAAATTTGATTCAGGTTTTTAATCCAAATAGTTTCTGTTGATCTCATGGCTGAACGTAAAGGCAGATGTCAAAGAGATTTATGGGTGAACAATGTGAACAAATCAAAAGTGTTTGAAAAAGGGTCTGTAAGAGCTCTGTTAGATGTCTGATGTCTGTCCATTCCCTACACTTCACTTTCTCTGGATGTAGAATGTCTGCTGTAAGCACTCCACATCAAGGCTAAATCTACCAAATTTTCCTGTTACAACAAATTGTCCAGCAACAAACAGATAATATTAAGAAAAAAAAGCCAAATGCCACAACAGATAAATCAGAGTCTGAGAGAGATTTAAAATTCCCTCTGACTGAAATGACTAATGCAGAAACATGAGTCTATATTCAGGATTATATTATGGATTATTCAGAGTCCAGCAGGACGGCAGATAGTGTGATTTTCCCTTCATCCCATCACTGGGAGTGTATGATTGCTGGCTTTATTGGATGCAAAACTAAAATTTAAAGAGGAAAGCTTGTTTCCTGCACTGTGTGTGTGTGTGTGCAGAGCTGCAGAGAGAGAGTCTGTGAGTTGGGACGTGTCTCGCATGTGCTTTACAGCACGCTTGATTGTAAGACCCACAAAACTAGATTATTATGGTGTGTGAAGTCGTCATGAGGATTAGTGTTGTATTTTCTCAGGTTTAAAAGCAGCTGTTACCTGGTTCAACCTCTTCAGTGCTGATTAAGGTCGTTTCAGAGGCGGAGCTACAAGCGTACCTGCCACTTTGTAACCTTTTATAAAGCTCTTCGCCTTAATCTGCCTGCACAGGCTGATACATGTACACATCCTCACATTACTTGGCTGTCGTCTGACATCAGCCAGAGTTCCAGGAGGTGTGTGTTCATGTGTGTGTGATTTTCATTCAGACCAATTTCATTCGTTGAACACAACAACAAAATAGGCCAGAACAGAAATGTCTGTTTCTATAGCTGTTTATGTTGTTTTGGTGCGTTCAAGTCCTCTTGAGAAGTTTATATTTATGACTTGAGAAGTCATAATTATGAGGTGCGTTCAGATCACTTTGGTCAGTGCAAGATAGCGATATACCTTTTCTAAAAAAAAAAATCTAATTCTGTATCTACAAATTGATGAATACAGAATGCGCATTTGGTGTGTTTTTGCTTTTTTTTATTGTTTTTGTACCATTTATGAAGATGCTGTAAACTATATCATTATGTGTTCTCTCATAATTGTAGAGTACTATCATATTTTGTACATGCAACTGAGTTCCCACTTCAACTACAAATTTATGGTGCAGTTCATGTGCATTTAACTTGTAAATATGATCTTTACAACATAACTTGAATGCACCATTTGGCTCCATTTTGGAGTCTTTGGGATAAATTAGAGCATTGTGGGAAATGAAGTATTCTTCCACCCTGGTCAGTAAAATTAATGTTTATTAAATTTGTTGAAATCTATAAAAAATGTGCATTTGGATTTATGAACTTTGCAGAAGCTCTATATTGTGGATGTTGAATTGTAACGACAGGAAGAGGAATTTACTGCATTGCAATTTGAACAAATTCAATACAGTCACTCAACAGAGGAATTTCTTTAGTCAGCGACAAAATAGGCCAGAACAGAAGTTTTATATTTTGTGTTTTGGGGTTTCTAAGCTGTTCATGATGTTTTGGTGCGTTCAAGTCCTCTTGAGAAGTTTATATTCAAGATGGCGATATAACTCTTCTATGAAAAATACAGCAAAATTGTTCTACAAAATTATGAATAAAGAATGTGCTTTTTACTGTTTTTATTCAATTTATGAAGGTGCTGTAAACTGAATCGTTATGCATTCTCTCGTAAATATTTTGTACATGCAATGCTAGTTTTATTGTAAATGCAAAACATTTGCCATTTTCTCACTGACATGCTACCAACTCAGGGCTCAAAAGAAAAC
>NW_015505826.1:619198-625906 GCF_001515645.1 Sinocyclocheilus grahami
TGTGTCTGTGTCTGTGTCTGTGTCTGTGTCTGTGTGTGTGTGTGTGCGTCTGTCTGTGTGTCTGTGTGTCTGAGTGTCTGAGTGTGTTAGTGTGTGTCTGTGTGTGTGTGTGTTTGTGTGTGTGTGTGTGTGTGTGTGTGTGTTTCATAGTCCAGCGATCCAGTGTCTGATGCCTATTACACTCAACCTCGTACTTGAAACTACAGCATAACTGCAACAACATGCTCACCATGTGCTTTCACACTGACACTGTTTCTGCTGCTAAACTGAACTACAGCTCGGTAGTAGTGCAGAAGTGATTTCTAGTTTACTGCATTCATTATTGTCTTTAATAATGGCAGTTATACATTTGAGGTGATAGTATGTCATCTAGAAATTATATCATCTGGATTCAGTCAGATTTGCTGAATAGAATGTGTTTGTGTGCCTGTCAGTGTGTGTTGCGTGGTTGTGTGCCATTCAGAATTTCAATTAAATTTAAATTCAGTTCCTGAATTGAATTGAATGTGAAATGATGCTCTGCTCCTTCCCCATTTTCTGTATGAAAAAGAAGGAACGCCAAGTCATTCTAAAGTATGCCATCTCTAGTGTGGCTTTGGTTCCGTGTAATTTAACTGCTGCATCTTTGTGATTCCAGTAATAATGCATTTGTCCTGCATTCATGAAATGTTAAATAGTGTAGACACAACTGTTGTAGCAAAAGGGTGGGACATTTCTGGTAGATTTTGGAAACTTTCCAGGGTATTTTGGTTCATTTCAGAAAATGTCAATGTTTTTGAAAAATTAACCAGATATGTTCTGCCCCTTTGCATCTCTATTTGTGCACCAATACCTAATTATCTGAGTTTTGAATTTTCAGACCAGATTTTTTTTTACAAAAAATTCGACGCTTTGCAGTTATATTTTCAGAATATGTGCTTTCATTCAATGAAAATAATAGTGAACGAGAGTTTAAATCATGCACTAGCATCTCCCATGGGCCTGAGATCCGACGGCAGGGGAAGTGTGAAGAGGTTGGGCGTTTTGGGTCCAGGGGAAAACACCAAAGTTTAGTTCCCTCTTCAGAGGAGCGTTAGAGCTCTGCTGGGCTGAACACTCTCCTGAGGATGCTGCTGTCTACAGAGGCCTTCTGACTCCAGAGCGCTTCATTACACCGGATCTACAGAAGCCGCCCATGAGGGCCCTGATGCTCCGTCTCTGGATCTTCTCTATCACACCCTGCTCACAACCTCAACACATTTCCACCTGACAAGCCCACCGACTCGAGTTACGATCTCACCACTTCCCAGAAATGCTCTGTTAAGGACATGATGGGCATTTCTTGGGCCTTATTTTGGCATAAAATCTTGCAGTGAGAAAGCTGAACTCTACAGCCAGACTTTGATGAGACTGCAACCAGAATTTAATTAGCTTCGAAACAGCCAATCAGATAACCCGTGGGTTTCTTTCGAATCATTCCTCTCTTTCCGTGGAAACGCAATTTCTTCCCAACATCACCGAAAGTCTTCTAGCCGCATGTGGCATGTGCTTACATTGACATTAGCATTACTTTCTTGGCAGATGTTTGCCAGTGCATATGTCACAATGCTTCTTCAGAAGATAAAAACTCAAGTTCCAAAGTGCTTCAATAAGCTGTAAGAAATGTGTTCGCATTCATTGTCATTGTGTGTGTTTTGATGTCAATGGTAGTTGCTTGGCTGGCACAGGAATCTTGGAAGTCGCATGGCGCCTAGTTTTGCAATCACTGCCGCCATAAAAGCCATATAATATAATGAAATATATGCACTTTAATTAATTAGAATGCATGGCTGCTTTTGAATTATCATCAGTGGAGAAAGAAGCTCTTTGCAGTCAGACGGTGTAGTTACGCCATCAACCAGTAGGGGCTAAATTACCCATGCTAACCAGCCAAGGCTTCACCCCATTTTTTAAACCAAGATGAGAACCTGTTCTACTATAAGACTCATTATAAACCTCCAGGCCGGCCATCAAATGAGCAACGACCTGCTGTGCATGCTGGGTATTCACAGGGAAGCGCTTGTTTGCTGTACAGATTAGACATCACCTGCTACGACGTGTATTAAATTAATAATTCAGTGCTTTCATATTAGTTCACACCTTAGCCAAGATAACATTAAATTATTCATGAATATGATATGAAATAAACAAAGCATTTGTCATATTTATATAAGGTGTAATGTTGTGGCGCTGTGGGGAAAGTGGTCTGTAATGAGCAGGGCAGACAGCGAAGGTCTCAGATCTGTTTCTACAGGTTACAGTGCCCGGACACGCAAACGAGCTCTACAGAGACCTGCGTTTTGTTTTTTTTCTGTGTAATGAAAACGGTTTAAAAAGGCCTGTGCCTGAAATATCGACGGGGATCACACAGATCACCTCAAAGTCGCTCCCGCGCAAACACGTGCGCAAACAAACGCAAAATAGATCGAGAAAACATACAATTATCTGTAAAAGCTGGAACAGATTTTTATTAAATTAACCTTATTAGTGCATTACGGTGAGCAAATGCCAAAAGGGGCCCTGCTCATTTGCATTAAGATAGATTTTTCAGGTTGGCTGCACGATTTAATTAAAGAAAAGATTAAGAGTCATTAGAGGAGCTGCTGTACCTTGCCGAGCGGAGCTCTCGAATGACTCAGGTTTACACACACACAGATGGTGATCCGGTAACTGCTGAACAGCTCCAGCAGAATGAGAATGATCCTATTAGATTGAGGAAGGAAGAGGAGGAGGGTGACTTCCTCTAAGCCTCTCGTACATGTTTCAACCTCTCTTTTTATTGGTCTCTTTCTCTCTCTCTCACACACACACACACACACACATGCAGTGCAACTTCAAGTCCAGATTTTGGACAAATGGTTGTGGCTCATCGTTGTGTGTATAAAGTTACAGTAAAATTAATCCTGAATGGTGTTCTAGAGCATCTGTGGTGTTATTTGAGTCTACTGGGAACAATGAACTGTGTTCTAGAGAGTGCACTGGCATTGGTTGATGAATTGTTAGTGTTCTTAAGTGCACAGGTGCTATTGATTCATGTTCTAGATATAGCAGTGTTGGATGTTGGATGGTTACTGTATCACAGAGAAGTTGACTGGTGAACTGTGGAGTGCAAAAGTGTTGGTTAATGAATGTTATTCTAGAGCCCACAAGTCTTTGGTTTAGATATAGTTCAGAATTGTACTGTAGTTAACATTTTCCACTGGCCTCCAAATATTTTTTATGTTTTGCTTTAGTTTATTCTAGTAAATATTTATATTTTTCATTGAATGTTTCTTTATAAAATATTTTGTTATCTATTTTTTTTTATTTGCAAAAAGTAACATATGCAGGACATTATACAGCTGTTGTGCAACATGTTATACAGCTATTATGCATTTGCAAGAAGCAAATCATACAGATTCCTTAAAATTGTATTGTTAGCGTTCTTGAACTGTGTTCATTGAGGAATTGTGTCCAAGAGTACAGATGAATGGTTAGTGTTCTAGAATGCAAGTAGTAATGGGTGATTCTAGAGCAATGGCTCTTTTAACGTTTTAATTAACATAAGAATATCAATAGATTCAACTATAAATTAAAGTAACCATGTTTGATTGTGTCATTCAGGAAGTTGCAATAACTGTATATTCTTCTTTAAAAACAACAGTTGTTCACACACAAAACGATAAAACAAGAAATGTGTAGTGTACGTTGTAGTATTTAAATTTAGTTCATTTAGATTATCAAGTTATTTATTTATTTATTTGATGAATTAATAAGTGTATACATGAATAAATAAAAACTGAAACATTTATTTAAATGCATGAATCAATGAATTAATACAAATACATGAAGCAAATAAATAAATAACTTTAAAAATATTATTTTTAAATAATACAAATATTTATTTAAATGAATTAATAAATAAATGTTATTTTTAAAATATTAAGTGAATGAATGGATAAATTAATAAATTCACGTCATCGTGTGGCCCCTTTAGAAGTTTGCTGAGGTTTACTAGTGGCCCTGGTTAAAGGGGTCATATGATGCGATTTAAATTAGTCCTTTCTCTTTGGAGAGTTACAAGCTCTTGGTGCATAAAGAAGATCTGTAAAGTTGCAAAGACTAAAGTCTCAAATCCAAAGAGGTATTCTTTATAAAAGTTAAGACTCGTCCACACCTACCTAAAACAGCTCGTTCCAACACGCCCCCACATATCTACATCACTATGTGGGAAGATTTGCATAACGCCGCCCAAATGTTCACGCAAAGAAAGAAGGCATAACTTTTATTCTCGCTGTAGTATTGTTGCTGCCGCCGCCATGTCCTGAAGACGCTGTGTGTTTCATTGTGAAAGCGAAGAGGTGTTGGTTGATGAATAGTTAGTATTCTAGAGTGAACTGTTGTTAGCTGATGGACGGTAAGTGTTCTAGATCACACTGTTAATGAATGCTTTGCATTTAGAGTAGAAGTGCTGATGAATGACGTTCTATATTTCGATTTCTAGAGTAGAATTGTTGGTTGATGCTTTGAAACCGTATTCTTTGTGAAAGCGCTATTGAACTGAAGAGGGCTGCTTGATAAACGTTAAGTATTCTAGAGTACAGTCGCATTGATTGATGAATGTTTGGTTTTCTAGACTACAATGATTTTGGCCGTCGCACTGAACGCAGTCATCCAAGTTTCCCGTTCAGATGCGACTTCAATCACAGCATTTTCTTCCATCGCCTGAATATAATGTAACGCGTCGAGCTCCGGCAGCAGAACAGAGCGAAGAAAGAGGTTTTATGGTGACAGGTGGGAGAGAGGGATAAAAAAAGATGTGGAGAGGTGAAGAAAAGAAAGACACGCTCCTCTATAAATTACATATGCAAATCGCACAGGGAGGAATTTGGTGAGAGTGCGTGAGAGAGAGCGAGCGAGCTGTGATCCGGGACATAATCCGTCTGCTCCGGCCTGTACGAGTGAAGAGCAGGAACCGGGGCATAAAGGAGGCATCCATGTGAATCCGCTGCTCCGGGATCAGTGCATGCACGTGAACGTCACGCTCTTTCCTCAGACAGCTGCTCTGGGATCAGCGTTTGCATGCGTGGAGGCAGTAATGAGCGAGCACACGCTGTAATCAGGCAGCATTGAGCTGGAGGCAGGTGTTTGGCAGGTGCGCGCAGACAGATGTGTGATGCTGGCAAGCTTAACGCCGTACAGGTGTGAAGAGCAGTCTACTCCCTAATTAAGGTGTTGGTTGATGAATAGTTAGTATTCTAGAGTGAACTGTTGTTAGCTGATGGACGGTAAGTGTTCTAGATCACACTGTTAATGAATGCTTTGCATTTAGAGTAGAAGTGCTGATGAATGACGTTCTATAGTTCGATTTCTAGAGTAGAATTGTTGGTTGATGCTTTGAAACCGTATTCTTTGTGAAAGCGCTATTGAACTGAAGAGGGCTGCTTGATAAATGTTAAGTTTTCTAGACTACAATGATTTTGGCCGTCGCATTGAACGCAGTCATCCAAGTTTCCCGTTCAGATGCGACTTCAATCACAGCATTTTCTTCCATCGCCTGAATATAATGTAACGCGTCGAGCTCCGGCAGCAGAACAGAGCGAAGAAAGAGGTTTTATGGTGACAGGTGGGAGAGAGGGATAAAAAAAGATGTGGAGAGGTGAAGAAAAGAAAGACACGCTCCTCTATAAATTACATATGCAAATCGCACAGGGAGGAATTTGGTGAGAGTGCGTGAGAGAGAGCGAGCGAGCTGTGATCCGGGACATAATCCGTCTGCTCCGGCCTGTACGAGTGAAGAGCAGGAACCGGGGCATAAAGGAGGCATCCATGTGAATCCGCTGCTCCGGGATCAGTGCATGCACGTGAACGTCACGCTCTTTCCTCAGACAGCTGCTCTGGGATCAGCGTTTGCATGCGTGGAGGCAGTAATGAGCGAGCACACGCTGTAATCAGGCAGCATTGAGCTGGAGGCAGGTGTTTGGCAGGTGCGCGCAGACAGATGTGTGATGCTGGCAAGCTTAACGCCGTACAGGTGTGAAGAGCAGTCTACTCCCTAATTAGTGATTTAAATGCTTAATTTCTGTGTTTCAATATTGATTGCTACCTTTCTGCTCTCCTCAATCTCTCCTGCGGGCTGCCAGAGCTTGTTTCTTTTGTGCTCGTGTGATGTTGTACCTTCAGTCCATAGACTTTCTGCTATAGATGAAAGATCCAGCTGTCGTTCAGCGGAAAGCACAAGTGCTCTGAATGCCTCTTGTTGTGCTGTATGTGTTAGTGATAGGAGAGCGTTCTGGTTTAAAAAGCAGTGAGAATAGCACATTCACTCCAAAAAGTGTGTTGGATTGGTTCATACTGTATATGTTTACAGGATATTGTTTTGAGGTAAACGGAACTATAAGCCGTATCCTCAGGGCAAGAAATAGTAGTGTCTGGATTCTGGGAGGTGTAAGGCCAAGATTTGGTCCAGTTCTTGGATCTTCTTTGGCTGCAAGTAGTAAATAAAACAAAGAAATTTTCCCCCAGTGTACATGCTGCAATGTTTTTAGATTGCCAAATATGTCTTTTTTTTCTTAAAGGGGAATCCATTACTGTTCCATTTGTGCAATGTCATTTTTGTAAATAAAACAAGGATTATTGGAATGTTTTACAAAGAAAATACCATTAAATTCTTTTCATATTTGAAGTGATAGTTCACCCAAAAATGAACAT
>NW_015505826.1:632226-636257 GCF_001515645.1 Sinocyclocheilus grahami
TCACACGCTTGAGGTATTCGGCCAATCACAACGCACTGGATAGCTGGCCAATCACAGCATACCTCGCTTTTCAGACCGATGAGCTTTGTAAAGCGTTTCAGAAAGGCGGGGCATAGAGGAGAAACAATAATGTACAGTATGTGGAAAATAATGTGTTTTTTAACTTTAAACCGCATAAACACATTTCATTACACCAAATACACAAAATAATGTTCTTTTTAGCAACATCATATGACTCCTTTAATATGAATAGAAGGTGTTGGTTGATGAATAGTTAGTATTCTAGAGTGAACTGTTGTTAGCTGATGGACGGTAAGTGTTCTAGATCACACTGTTAATGAATGCTTTGCATTTAGAGTAGAAGTGCTGATGAATGACGTTCTATAGTTCGATTTCTAGAGTAGAATTGTTGGTTGATGCTTTGAAACCGTATTCTTTGTGAAAGCGCTATTGAACTGAAGAGGGCTGCTTGATAAATGTTAAGTTTTCTAGACTACAATGATTTTGGCCGTCGCATTGAACGCAGTCATCCAAGTTTCCCGTTCAGATGCGACTTCAATCACAGCATTTTCTTCCATCGCCTGAATATAATGTAACGCGTCGAGCTCCGGCAGCAGAACAGAGCGAAGAAAGAGGTTTTATGGTGACAGGTGGGAGAGAGGGATAAAAAAAGATGTGGAGAGGTGAAGAAAAGAAAGACACGCTCCTCTATAAATTACATATGCAAATCGCACAGGGAGGAATTTGGTGAGAGTGCGTGAGAGAGAGCGAGCGAGCTGTGATCCGGGACATAATCCGTCTGCTCCGGCCTGTACGAGTGAAGAGCAGGAACCGGGGCATAAAGGAGGCATCCATGTGAATCCGCTGCTCCGGGATCAGTGCATGCACGTGAACGTCACGCTCTTTCCTCAGACAGCTGCTCTGGGATCAGCGTTTGCATGCGTGGAGGCAGTAATGAGCGAGCACACGCTGTAATCAGGCAGCATTGAGCTGGAGGCAGGTGTTTGGCAGGTGCGCGCAGACAGATGTGTGATGCTGGCAAGCTTGAATTTTTTTATAACCCTTTTAAAAACAAAAAGCAATATAAATTTATTTTTAAATTTAACCACTGTATTTATAATTAACACACTTTATTGAGACAAAAACAAATATATATTTTTTTTGTTTTAACAATCAAACACAATAAAAAATAAACAAATATCTAATTTCTAATGTTTTATATGCAGATAATTGTTTCCCGAGGGCGCAATGAGCAAAATTATGCAGTGCATTTAAATTGTCAATGCAAGGAAGTAACTCTATAAAAACGTGCATTACATCTAAATTAACTCATAAAAATCAAATATAATTTCGTAAATTGCATAAACAATTATGAACAAAACAGCATCATGTATTTATGCATTGCTTAATCCAAAGAGCCGAAGCGCCATTCACACAGACTGCATTTAAAAACATATGAGATGCAGTGAAAAGGAATAAACGTTTTCTAAAAGTTTAAACTGTTTTAATTTTGCATGGCTTTCTATACATCTCTTCTGTGAGACGCGAGTGCAGCAGTCATATTTGTCCATCTAAAGAATGCGCTGAATATGCGTTCTGTGTCAAAGCATGGCTTGGTTTCAGTTTTAACCTAATCAAGATCTTCTCTGCATTGAGCTACAATATTTCTCTAATATTTTGAATGAATAACGCAGCAGCGGCGCGTCTCTTGGGCTAGACTAACAAAACATTAAAATGCAACAACGTCACTTGCGTCATCCTTACCGCATCTCGCGCGCCACTGATGACGCTCCCTGACGCACACCTAACATTCAAATGCAAAGGTTTATTTTAAATTCGACTAATATTCATTCTTTATTCACAATCTCCTCATCACAGGCAGGCACAGCCCTCATGTTCGTGTTTGTGTGTGCTGTCTGCGTCAGTCATAGCACGTGCCTATATCGTGCGCTATATCGAACAATTTTTCAATCGATATCGAAGACGGTGTACCGTCGATAAATATCAATACCGTTTTATCGCCCAGGTCTAATTTCTGCTTTAAAATGTCATGTTTAATTCAATGTGTTACTTGTAATTTCTTTGGAATTATTTCTCAATTTACTAGCAATTTCTGAGTGAAAATCAGTTTAATTTGTTGTTGTATATTTGATACAATATATGAATTAGATTGCTATGTCCTGAATTCATTTGAGGAGTGCATTGAGTTGGATAATGTTATATAAAATGTTAATGATAAATACTCGTTTATTTCAGACAGTTAGTGACCCAGAAAAGGTATTCAGCGATTCTGAGAATCAGTGTGTACCTCATGTAAAGGTGCACATCTTGCAGTATCATTGGTATTGTAGTCAACTGGGAAGACTTTTGTTATTTTGAAACACAAATTAACATAATTTTAATGAAGTCTGTGTGTCCATGTGACCAAAACTTCTTAAAACAAAGTCATAAAGGCATCCTAATATGATTCCATATGAATTAAATATATAGTTCAGTCATGAAACTCTGGATGGCACATTCTGACGGGGTGTTAACGTAACTGATGATATTCAGAGAGATATTCAGAGACTTGGCACAAGCTGATTGGTTCATGCAGCTTATGCAGCCAATGAGCTTACTGCCTTGCATTTATATGGCTGGCTAGCATTCACTTGAGATTCCTGCAGCGTGCTTTTAGAGTTCTCTGAAACCCTCCACCTTCCCCAGCTCCACCTGTATAGATCTGCAGTGGGTTATTTTATGCTATTTGTGCAGCAGCAGCATGTCTTAAATACTCATGGCACCGTATGCATTGGCAGTAGCAAGTTCCTGTGCTTGCTTGAAGCAGCAGCAATAATCTACAACTACTGCAATAACCAACAGCAGCAGCACTTCAGCAGCAGCGTAGCAGATCTGTTCTGCCAAGACCAAATGCATTAACATTGTCATATCCATCACCATGCTAAAATGTTCCGAGAGTTGTCATGATTGAAATGGTTTAAATCTGTTCAGCATATAAATCGATCATATCTCTTCACAAGATTTGGATTAAACCACTTGGTTGATATGGATTCGTTTTGTTTGGGTCTTCAAAGGTTTGGTTGCACGGGCAGAAAACTTCTTACAAATATCTACATTTGTGTTTTGAAGATGAATGAAAGTCTTATGGGTTTGGATTGGATTGTATGTGAATCTTAAATATGAAATGTTTCACTTTCATTGATTTTCATAACTCCAAATATATTTGGTCATTATGAGTTACCTTACAAAATAAATCACATGCAAATACACTGTTTGTATGGGTAGAATTACTTTCTTTCGGCTGTTGGTAAAAACTCAACTCTAATCATGTGACCCATGGTTAGGTTTGGCTGGTTAGTTTTGACAGTTAACTATTTCTGGCGGTTGAATAAGCATCTTTTTTGTTCTATATTTTGTTCATATTATACTAGATGCATCCTCAAAAACTAAATAATTTACTAATGAAAACAAGTCCATTTCAGAAGTAATTTCTCATGTTTTTGATGAATATGAATGCTAACAGAAAGCTCTCTCCAGGTATTATAGACCTCCTTGGGTAAAACAGGCCAAAAGCATTGACTAGTCTTTCTAACCCCTAGTAGATGAAGTTAGCGAGAGTGTTTTTAGTAAACTGCATGTGTTTGTGACACAACAAGGTGCAGTAAACCAACGCAGCAGCTTTTTACTGTGTTAGACAGCACGTCTGCTGGAGGTTTAGTTTGATTTCTCGTGGATGATGTGCAAGACTATTAATATTCCCCAATAAACGAGATGAAGCTGCGGTCTGTGTCTAAATATCACCTGAAGCTACAATGTCTCTTATCTCTGGCCCGGTGCTGTTAGTCTCACAGTGAGCTTTATGCTTGATAAACTCCTGAAATGAATGAATAAGTAACATGTGTGATAAGAATCAGAGAGACGAGCCTCTTTGTGTTTGTGGTCATGGAGCCAGTCAAGTGTAATGGCTGCTATCACTGTGTTTGTGTGTGTGTGTGTGTGTGTGTGTGTGTGTGTGTGTGTGTGTGTGTGTG
>NW_015505826.1:636489-640382 GCF_001515645.1 Sinocyclocheilus grahami
TGGCTGGCTAGCATTCACTTGAGATTCCTGCAGCGTGCTTTTAGAGTTCTCTGAAACCCTCCACCTTCCCCAGCTCCACCTGTATAGATCTGCAGTGGGTTATTTTATGCTATTTGTGCAGCAGCAGCATGTCTTAAATACTCATGGCACCGTATGCATTGGCAGTAGCAAGTTCCTGTGCTTGCTTGAAGCAGCAGCAATAATCTACAACTACTGCAATAACCAACAGCAGCAGCACTTCAGCAGCAGCGTAGCAGATCTGTTCTGCCAAGACCAAATGCATTAACATTGTCATATCCATCACCATGCTAAAATGTTCCGAGAGTTGTCATGATTGAAATGGTTTAAATCTGTTCAGCATATAAATCGATCATATCTCTTCACAAGATTTGGATTAAACCACTTGGTTGATATGGATTCGTTTTGTTTGGGTCTTCAAAGGTTTGGTTGCACGGGCAGAAAACTTCTTACAAATATCTACATTTGTGTTTTGAAGATGAATGAAAGTCTTATGGGTTTGGATTGGATTGTATGTGAATCTTAAATATGAAATGTTTCACTTTCATTGATTTTCATAACTCCAAATATATTTGGTCATTATGAGTTACCTTACAAAATAAATCACATGCAAATACACTGTTTGTATGGGTAGAATTACTTTCTTTCGGCTGTTGGTAAAAACTCAACTCTAATCATGTGACCCATGGTTAGGTTTGGCTGGTTAGTTTTGACAGTTAACTATTTCTGGCGGTTGAATAAGCATCTTTTTTGTTCTATATTTTGTTCATATTATACTAGATGCATCCTCAAAAACTAAATAATTTACTAATGAAAACAAGTCCATTTCAGAAGTAATTTCTCATGTTTTTGATGAATATGAATGCTAACAGAAAGCTCTCTCCAGGTATTATAGACCTCCTTGGGTAAAACAGGCCAAAAGCATTGACTAGTCTTTCTAACCCCTAGTAGATGAAGTTAGCGAGAGTGTTTTTAGTAAACTGCATGTGTTTGTGACACAACAAGGTGCAGTAAACCAACGCAGCAGCTTTTTACTGTGTTAGACAGCACGTCTGCTGGAGGTTTAGTTTGATTTCTCGTGGATGATGTGCAAGACTATTAATATTCCCCAATAAACGAGATGAAGCTGCGGTCTGTGTCTAAATATCACCTGAAGCTACAATGTCTTTTATCTCTGTCCCGATGCTGTTAGTCTCACAGTGAGCTTTATGCTTGATAAACTCCTGAAATGAATGAATAAGTAACATGTGTGATAAGAATCAGAGAGACGAGCCTCTTTGTGTTTGTGGTCATGGGTGTAATGGCTGCTATCTCTGTGTGTGTGTGTGTGTGTGTGTGTGTGTGTGTGTGTGTGTGTGTGTGTGTATGTGTACACGGTGAATGTAATTAATCTCCATAAAGGCTGGAAAGGTGGCTGGGATGAGTGGAAATGTAATTATCTCTGTGCCGAGTGTCATTTCTCTGCTGAAATATGCGGTGCATCTCTCTCAGGTTCAGATGAAGCACCTGAGCCTCTGAGGAGTTCACCTGAGCAGATCTCACAGTCGCAGCCGCCCGGCTCGCTTTGTCCAGGCTGAATATACTGATCTTCTTCACTTCTCCTTACACTATCAGCTACAGTAAATATAACGAATTTGGGGCCATAACCGGCCCTTATAATGTGTGTGCATTGAACAAACACACTTATATTCATGGTTCATTCTCAGAAAATACTTTTATTTGTGCCTGAATAGTTCAGAAATGTGTAAATAATAATATTAATAATAATAATAATAATAATAATAATAATACTAGATGTTGCATTCATTAAATACATTTCAGTTAATCCATTAATAATAATTAATTATAATAATGTAATTTAATTTTATGAATAATTTTATATTTCAATATAATAATAATAATAACACTTTCAATATAATATTATATTACTTTGGTCACAGTTTGATCTGTAGAGCGTGTTCTTTCGTACTCAAGCTGGTTATTAACTGTTTAACTGTTAGTTTAGAGGACAGAACTGATTTTTGCAATCTTAACCGTTAACAAGGTTGCTTTTATAAACAGAAAACATAATACTTCTGTATTTTTAGGAAGAGGTTGCAGACCAGTGTCAGAAAATAACTTTTGTATTTCAGGGACATTTTGTCTGTTTAATTTATATTCAAATATTTCCATTATATATATTTTTTTATATCATCATAGACAATTATTTCATATATCATATGTCAATTACTTAATTATTATTATTATTATTTATTTTTGTATTTTTTTTTTACAGTATATTTTATTTTATAAGTACAAGTAGGGCTACAGTAGAGTTTTGAATTTATTTTAAGAGTTAAATCAGATGTGAAAACAATTTTTACCATTTTTATTCATCTTTGGTGACAATTTTGCTTGAGCACCTACGTTATTCTCTCTCTATCTCTCTCTCTCTCTCTGTCTCTCACTCTCTCCCTCTCTCTCTCTCTCTCTGTCTCTCTCTCTCTCACACACACACACTCTCTCTCTATGACCATTTGTCTGTGTGTGAATGACAGAGAGGTGTATTGTGGGATGCCACATATTGTTAGATTGTGTTTCATTATGCTGAGGTCTGAATGTAGAAGTGTTCAGTGTAAACATCTGAAAATGACTGGGAGGGACAGAAGAGGAGTGTGTGTGTGTGTGTGTGTGTGTGTGTTGTGCTGAGATGAGTTTATGTGTGCGGGGCATCAGAGCGTGAAGCCTGACGACTCCGGTCCACCTTCCCATAAATCACAGCGGTTTTAATCATACCTGCCACCTCCACACTCACCGCCTCTCTCTCTATCTCTCCCTCTCTCTCTCTTCTCTCTCTATTTCAATTATCTAGGAGGTTCTTGTAGCTTTTTATTTATTTATCTGGGCTTCATGTACAGCATGCACGTATATTCCTGTGAGAGTGACTGAAGGACAGAGAGAGATTGTGACGGTATGAAAATAGCGTGTGAGGTGTTTTCTCTGAGGGACGGAGAGCTCGTCTACTCTAGCATGACTGATATCAGGCAGCCTAAGAGGGTCAGTCTGATCTGTTTTGTTTTATGGTTTTATACGGCAGCAAAGCCAGCTTGCACCTTAAACGCCAGACTGTTTTAGGCTGGTTTAAGCTGCTTTTTGTTTATGTGAATTATTTGAGTTGTTAAAACACTGGATACTTGCTTTACAGATTGTTTTTGTTGAGTTGAACATGTTCACATCTGTTTCTCATTTGATAAATCTCCCTTTTTTGTTGCTTTACCACATACAACGCATTAATTTAGAATTGTGTTAAGATATCAAACTATATAAATCAAATGGAAGATTAAAATACACACTTGAGTAATAATGTTGTGTATGCATTACAGGAAACAGTACCATGTTCTGTATTTCTACGTCTTATTCCTATTAAACTGGATTCTATTTCATTGAATTATTCACTCAACCATTTCCAAACCAAAATCAGAATCTACATCAAAATCTGAAACATAAATTAGATTAAGTATTAAAATAGTAATAAAAACAGGGTCAGAATGTTAATCCAAATGAAACATAACTGGAATAAGCATCAGATTTTTAAATAAGATTCAGAATCAAACTCTGAAACCAAATATGAATCTGAATCAAAATTAGGAGCATAAATAAAATATGCGTCAGATTCAAAATCTGATTCCAAGTCAGAATTAGGAGAATCAGAATCCAAATCAGGTTTAATTTAATTTAAATTTAGAATCAATCAATGTGAATCCAAATCAGAAACATAACTGGAATACGCATCAGAACTTGAATAAGAATCAGAATCAAAATCGGAATCCAAAAACAAATCGGAATCAGAATAACAATCGGAATCCAAATCAGATTTCATTTAAGGATTCAAACGC
>NW_015505826.1:642598-643176 GCF_001515645.1 Sinocyclocheilus grahami
GGATGTGAATCGTTGTTTTGCAGGATATGGAGAATCTGAAAGAGTTCAGAAGGTGAGCGAGAGAAAAGAAGGGAAAGTTTCTTTTCTCCAGCCCTGGCGGGACGATTTCACGCTGCGAACACAAAAGAGCATATTAAAGACTAAAGTTTATCAGTACAAATTAAGTCTTGGATTCGCAGCCGCTTTAATCTTTAGCATCTGACCGTTTGTTTTTGCACTGGGCTCTTTCTCGTTTCTCAGTTTTCCCCTGCTAAATGTTGAAACCTCTTCAGTACCGTACACTCGCCCGTTACAACTACCGAGACGCGTCATAAAAATTTAATTACTTCTTCCTCATTTCCATAAGATTCCCTAAAAAAATGTAAAATCCATTTAAAGTAAGTGGTGACTTTGTCTTTGAAGATCACTACAATTAACACGGATCAAAGCGAAGGTTCTGAGAGGAAGATAGCTCATTAGCATAATGAAATTAACTCGCAGACAAGAATCTCTAATAGGTGCAACAAAAAACGCTTTAATAATATTTGAGGAAAATTATGTTTATGCTAGTAATGCAACAATTATAGGCCCTGTATTCA
>NW_015505827.1:0-366 GCF_001515645.1 Sinocyclocheilus grahami
TCCAGAAAAATTAAAAAGAAAAAAAAAACTGAATCCAGAAAAATTTAAAAGGAAAAAAAGATTTTGGGAAAAATAAAACGGATTTCATAGGGCCCTACAAATATCATGCATCTGAAGCTATAATTTTAATACTATGCAACAGTGCATATTATATAGGGCCTATTTTAATTCTTTTAAATGGCGCTCACTCGTTTTTGTGAAAGACTCAAGAAGGACCATGCACAGTCACTTTCCACACAGGCACACTTCATGTTTGGTTGAAATAAATCTTACGCATGTAAATGTATAATTTCCTTCAGTTTAATTTAAATGTGCAATTAAAATAAATAAAAATAAATGTATATTTTAAAGTTTAGAATTAGACAG
>NW_015505827.1:3829-8829 GCF_001515645.1 Sinocyclocheilus grahami
AACAAGTTTCATGATTTTAATTAATTAGACATGTTTTTTGTTAAAATTTAATATAATCATCCAGAAAAATTAAAAAGAAAAAAAAAACTGAATCCAGAAAAATTTAAAAGGAAAAAAAGATTTTGGGAAAAATAAAACGGATTTCATAGGGCCCTACAAATATCATGCATCTGAAGCTATAATTTTAATACTATGCAACAGTGCATATTATATAGGGCCTATTTTAATTCTTTTAAATGGCGCTCACTCGTTTTTGTGAAAGACTCAAGAAGGACCGTGCACAGTCACTTTCCACACAGGCACACTTCATGTTTGGTTGAAATAATCCTTAAGCATGTAAATTTATAATTTCCTTCAGTTTAATTTAAAAGTGCAATTAACATAAATAAAAATAAAGTTTAGAATTAGACAGCCTTGCGTTGTGTAGACAATTGCATAGTGAAAATTACCCCAATGCACCACCTAGTGCCCAACCTACTCTAATACTATTATAACCTGTTTAAATGTGAACAAGGGATTTACAATATTAAAGAAATCCTTTATTTATAACATGTACGTAAAAAATCTAAAAGATTAGACACAACTATGGGACACGGTCGTGCAGTAGCTAGCAACAGTGAAAGGAACCTCAAGGTTGTAAATGTGTGAAATTGTATAGGGCCCCATTCCTGTATTTTGCCTGGGGCCCCCAAATCACTATATCCACCCCTGACTATATCAAGAGGCTATTTGAAACAATCTTTGTGCATTGATTTTCTAATGGCACGATGCCTCTCAGAGCCATTATAAGGGTGAGTGTTTGGTCAGACTGGTCTGGTTTGCGAAGTCAAATTAAAATTAGTCTGAGAAGTAATTTGTCTACTTCAGAAATATATTAAAACGGTTATTTAATGCAGTTCAGTTATTTTCTGAGCAATCTGACAAACTGAACAATACTGTTATGATTAGGAAAACTACCAGTGTGTCCTCAAAGCTGAAGCTAATTCTCTGAATTCACAGAATTGTGCTTATTACTGAGGTTTTGCAGCTTGGCTAGCATACTACATTAACCATCCTCTCTACACTCCACCATGTGAGTACTAGCAGAGGCAAACCTATTTAATAATCATGTTCATTTAATACATTAAACTTGTTTTTATGTTTTACAGCAGAGACACGGGTCAACTTATGCACTAATTATTTTTGTGGTATGTAATGTTTCTGGTTTAATAAACATACCACATAGGTGTCCAAACCTCTGGTACCACTTTAAAAATCTAATGTAACCTATTATGTATGGACCACATTCTGTATTAAAGATAAATGAACAAACATGATGTATATTGTTTGTATTCCAGTTATGTGAGGCAGGAAATTTTTCCATCCACTGGTCACTGAACAGTTTAAAATGTGAAGGTGGGTGTATTAAAAAAAACGTCACATTTCTGTGGCATAACAGATCAGGATACTTGTGTTTGAGCCAATTTTTTGTTGTTGTTTAAAGGTGAAAAATGTCGGAGACTCCCACATCCATCTAAAAACCCTTTTACGTGGCTCTTTTACTTTGTATCATGTCCCAACTATACATATGAGGTAACAGCACCATTGCCATAATCAAATATATAACACTTTCTACTACCTCTGACTGATTCATCAGCTCTTTGCTTAAAATATTCATCAGATGGGTGCTTGGGTGGGCCTGTCCATCATAACCCAGTGTGTGCCAGGTGAGCGACTTCCATCAAACTTTGTGATTTTGATATATATACTGAGCTACAAAAATATATATTATTTAAAATATATTAATATATGAAAGTTGTTCATTTACATTTTTACTGACATTTTTTGCTATTGGTTTTTTGTAATATATATATATATATATACACACACACACATATATATATATATATTAATAAATAAATACTTTATTAATATAGAAAAATGAAAATGTTCAATATTTGATCTTATTTTTTTAAACTAATGTATTTATTTTATTTTTTATTTTTTGCAGTGGCTCGCTTCACACTTGTAGGTTTTGTTCAAATGACCATCTGGGCCAAAGGAAAACACAAAACTTACACCCGGGAGTTTAAGGACTACCCAAACCTCCGCATGTCAATCCTCCCTTTCATCCGCTGACATTCATATGAACCAATTTCAGGTCAAAATCCAGAGATATTATGATTTGAGCTGAGAGAACTAGGACACATCTGAACAGCTGTATGTAAATGAGGCTGATTTATGACACCCTCTGGGAAGGATTATGAAGTTAAATCCGCTTTTCAACTATATCTGCCGGTTATCATGCAAGATGATGTCTAACATTGTTGTATTTACAATGGTATGCCACTTGGGAATTTTATTTATTCTTATTTTATTATTAACTGCTTAGCCTCCTTGTCATTTTTTATTCAATTCAAAGTTTTAAATCAAGCTATCTCGTGCTACTGCAACAAAATTACCCAGCTGTAAAATCAAAAATTTGTTTAATTACCAGTATAACTTGCTATCTCACAATGTTTACATATGAATAAAAGCCTACATTAAAATCTGTCATATAAATTGGTCTCTTCATTAGAAATTAGCCTACTGATTGCCACCATTGATAGACACATTTATTTTTATAATATTAAAAATATCTGTATGACATTATATTCTGCAGTTCTTCCCTGTTGTACCGAATATCTATACTTTTCAAATTATCATATCGAAGTTAGAAATTCAAATATTGTGACAAAATTCATTTTGTAGGGTGCCACAAATTTGTAAAAATTTCCAAAGGGTGCCGTGACTAAAGAAAGGTTGGGAAACACCGATTTAGAAGACGAAAACCAAACAAAGTTAAGTCTGACACAGAGAAAGGGACCGATGGCCTGCCAGCCGGGGTTCGTCTTTATTTCAATTGTGTGTGTACTTCTAACATGTTTGGTTGGTAAAATAAATGTTGTAAATTCAAATCAGAGCGTCTTCCGTGTCTGGAATGGATGTATTCTTGAGTCTATAAGGTAACAATAATATAATAAGATAACCTTGTTTGAAATGGGTTTGGCTAAAATAAAATGTTGGTTTCGTCTATACTGCTAGGTACTTATACTATATTGACTGGGTTAAATAGAATTGCATTTCTAAAAAGAGACTAAAATCATCAGTTTTCGTCGACTAAAACTATACTAAAATGTCATCAGTTTTTGTCGACTAAAACTAGACTAAAATGCTCAGACTTTTAGTCGACTAAAGCTTGACTAGACTAAAAAGAGTATTAACGTGACTAAAACTAATAAAAACTAAAATGACAGTTTCACACAAAGACTAGACTAAAACTAAAATTAAAACAGGCCGCCAAAAACAACACTAGCTGTAGCTCGATTTGATAGGATTGTAAAAAAGTAGGCTATGATATTTTTGGCTCATATTTTCCCATACCCAAAAATCTGCTAAGTTTAAATTGTAGGTTAATACTGAAGCCTGTTTCAGCCACAGAAAAAAAGGGGAAAAAAGGTAATTGTGACTTTTTTCTCACAATTTGGACATTTATCTCACAATTCTGATTTTAGAATTTCTAACAGTTTGCTATCTAAATTCCTAGTTTACATCGCACAGTTGTGGTGGCTATACACCACAAAATAAAAAAGGTCATCATAATTACATATATATATACAGTATATATATATATATATATATATATATATATATTAGGGCTGTCAGTCGATTACATTTTTTAAATCTAATTAATTACATGATGTGTCAATTAATTAATCTAATTAATCACAAATTACATTTGGCAGTGAAAATACCCCCAAAATGTTATTTAAAGCTATTTTTTGTTAAATGAGAAAGTATCAAGTAGACATTAAAAATAGTAACTTTAGAAAGAAATATTTTATTTGATTCAACATAAAATTAATCGCACATAAACGTTTAGGCTACAATGGCCTAACATAAACTATGGAACATGAAAGAAGATAATGTGTTTTGCTTTTTTCCGTTCATGCAATGGAAGTCATTGGTAACCAAACAGCTTTGTTACCAACAGTCTTCAAAATATCTTCTTTTATGTTCCACAAAAGAAAGCAAGTTACTCAGGTTTGAGTAAATGATGACATAATTTAAACATTTTGGGTGAACTATCCCTTTGAAGATTTCTTTTCCCCTTTTTTTATGAAATGATACTCTAAATAAGAAACTAAAACTGCCAGCAGGTGGTGGTAAATGTCTTCATTCGATTCGTTCAAACGGCTGATTCATTCAGGAATTCAGTAAAAGGCTCTCTCTATAAACGGGTCTTTGAATCATTGGTTCACATGATTCGTTCAAAACGCGGGTTCATTCAGAAACTAACCACCGCTGTGTTGCTCAGAGACGCACAAAAGTTCTGCTGTGGCTTTATAGGTAATATTTTTGTTGACAAAACTGAGCAGAAACAGACAATATTGTGTTTAAAATAAATATAACACAATATTAACTTCTTATTTACTGAACTATTGTATAAAATCACATTTGCACTCGTTATATTCAAGACAAAAACTGCACTCGTGTGATATCGCTTATCATGTGAAACTCATGCAGGGGCTTTTTTTTTTTTTTCTTGCACCAATATCTTGAATTTTAGGGCATAACTTCATTTATGGAGTTGTTACCCTGCATCATATTTGTCAGTCAAGTGTATGAAATGTATGACGTACAGGTATGGGGGCGGGGCCAGTGCGTTAACTGCTTTAAAATATTTTAATCGAAAATAATATTTTAATCAATTAAGTTAATGCATTAAACTGACAGCCCTAATATATATATATATACACATACATACATATATATATATATATATACATACATACATTATTGCTCTTTTATTGGTTTTGATTGCTTCTATTGTCCTCATTTGTAAGTCACGACTCGCTTTGGATAAAAGTGTCTGCTAAATGACTAAATGTAAATGTAAATAATTCTGCCTTTTTCCTGCAAATGCGAGAAAAAAGTCAGAATTATGATTACCTTTTTATTTTGTGGTGGAAATAGAGCCA
>NW_015505827.1:13829-28459 GCF_001515645.1 Sinocyclocheilus grahami
TATTCTGGGTGGTTATTAGGGTGTTGCCAAGCAGTTTATATCGTGCTCTGAGTGGTTGCTAGGGCATTGCTGTGCAGTTGCTGTTCTGGATGGTTGCTAGTGTGTTGCTTTTCAGAACTAAAGTGTTATGGGTGGTTGCCAGGGTGTTGCTAGGGTATTCTGGGTGGTTATTAGGGTGTTGCCAAGCAGTTTATATCGTGCTCTGAGTGGTTGCTAGGGCATTGCTGTGCAGTTGCTGTTCTGGATGGTTGCTAGTGTGTTGCTTTTCAGAACTAAAGTGTTATGGGTGGTTGCCAGGGTGTTGCTAGGGTATTCTGGGTGGTTATTAGGGTGTTGCCAAGCAGTTTATATCGTGCTCTGAGTGGTTGCTAGGGCATTGCTGTGCAGTTGCTGTTCTGGATGGTTGCTAGTGTGTTGCTTTTCAGAACTAAAGTGTTATGGGTGGTTGCCAGGGTGTTGCTAGGGTATTCTGGGTGGTTATTAGGGTGTTGCCAAGCAGTTTATATCGTGCTCTGAGTGGTTGCTAGGGCATTGCTGTGCAGTTGCTGTTCTGGATGGTTGCTAGTGTGTTGCTTTTCAGAACTAAAGTGTTATGGGTGGTTGCCAGGGTGTTGCTAGGGTATTCTGGGTGGTTATTAGGGTGTTGCCAAGCAGTTTATATCGTGCTCTGAGTGGTTGCTAGGGCATTGCTGTGCAGTTGCTGTTCTGGATGGTTGCTAGTGTGTTGCTTTTCAGAACTAAAGTGTTATGGGTGGTTGCCAGGGTGTTGCTAGGGTATTCTGGGTGGTTATTAGGGTGTTGCCAAGCAGTTTATATCGTGCTCTGAGTGGTTGCTAGGGCATTGCTGTGCAGTTGCTGTTCTGGATGGTTGCTAGTGTGTTGCTTTTCAGAACTAAAGTGTTATGGGTGGTTGCCAGGGTGTTGCTAGGGTATTCTGGGTGGTTATTAGGGTGTTGCCAAGCAGTTTATATCGTGCTCTGAGTGGTTGCTAGGGCATTGCTGTGCAGTTGCTGTTCTGGATGGTTGCTAGTGTGTTGCTTTTCAGAACTAAAGTGTTATGGGTGGTTGCCAGGGTGTTGCTAGGGTATTCTGGGTGGTTATTAGGGTGTTGCCAAGCAGTTTATATCGTGCTCTGAGTGGTTGCTAGGGCATTGCTGTGCAGTTGCTGTTCTGGATGGTTGCTAGTGTGTTGCTTTTCAGAACTAAAGTGTTATGGGTGGTTGCCAGGGTGTTGCTAGGGTATTCTGGGTGGTTATTAGGGTGTTGCCAAGCAGTTTATATCGTGCTCTGAGTGGTTGCTAGGGCATTGCTGTGCAGTTGCTGTTCTGGATGGTTGCTAGTGTGTTGCTTTTCAGAACTAAAGTGTTATGGGTGGTTGCCAGGGTGTTGCTAGGGTATTCTGGGTGGTTATTAGGGTGTTGCCAAGCAGTTTATATCGTGCTCTGAGTGGTTGCTAGGGCATTGCTGTGCAGTTGCTGTTCTGGATGGTTGCTAGTGTGTTGCTTTTCAGAACTAAAGTGTTATGGGTGGTTGCCAGGGTGTTGCTAGGGTATTCTGGGTGGTTATTAGGGTGTTGCCAAGCAGTTTATATCGTGCTCTGAGTGGTTGCTAGGGCATTGCTGTGCAGTTGCTGTTCTGGATGGTTGCTAGTGTGTTGCTTTTCAGAACTAAAGTGTTATGGGTGGTTGCCAGGGTGTTGCTAGGGTATTCTGGGTGGTTATTAGGGTGTTGCCAAGCAGTTTATATCGTGCTCTGAGTGGTTGCTAGGGCATTGCTGTGCAGTTGCTGTTCTGGATGGTTGCTAGTGTGTTGCTTTTCAGAACTAAAGTGTTATGGGTGGTTGCCAGGGTGTTGCTAGGGTATTCTGGGTGGTTATTAGGGTGTTGCCAAGCAGTTTATATCGTGCTCTGAGTGGTTGCTAGGGCATTGCTGTGCAGTTGCTGTTCTGGATGGTTGCTAGTGTGTTGCTTTTCAGAACTAAAGTGTTATGGGTGGTTGCCAGGGTGTTGCTAGGGTATTCTGGGTGGTTATTAGGGTGTTGCCAAGCAGTTTATATCGTGCTCTGAGTGGTTGCTAGGGCATTGCTGTGCAGTTGCTGTTCTGGATGGTTGCTAGTGTGTTGCTTTTCAGAACTAAAGTGTTATGGGTGGTTGCCAGGGTGTTGCTAGGGTATTCTGGGTGGTTATTAGGGTGTTGCCAAGCAGTTTATATCGTGCTCTGAGTGGTTGCTAGGGCATTGCTGTGCAGTTGCTGTTCTGGATGGTTGCTAGTGTGTTGCTTTTCAGAACTAAAGTGTTATGGGTGGTTGCCAGGGTGTTGCTAGGGTATTCTGGGTGGTTATTAGGGTGTTGCCAAGCAGTTTATATCGTGCTCTGAGTGGTTGCTAGGGCATTGCTGTGCAGTTGCTGTTCTGGATGGTTGCTAGTGTGTTGCTTTTCAGAACTAAAGTGTTATGGGTGGTTGCCAGGGTGTTGCTAGGGTATTCTGGGTGGTTATTAGGGTGTTGCCAAGCAGTTTATATCGTGCTCTGAGTGGTTGCTAGGGCATTGCTGTGCAGTTGCTGTTCTGGATGGTTGCTAGTGTGTTGCTTTTCAGAACTAAAGTGTTATGGGTGGTTGCCAGGGTGTTGCTAGGGTATTCTGGGTGGTTATTAGGGTGTTGCCAAGCAGTTTATATCGTGCTCTGAGTGGTTGCTAGGGCATTGCTGTGCAGTTGCTGTTCTGGATGGTTGCTAGTGTGTTGCTTTTCAGAACTAAAGTGTTATGGGTGGTTGCCAGGGTGTTGCTAGGGTATTCTGGGTGGTTATTAGGGTGTTGCCAAGCAGTTTATATCGTGCTCTGAGTGGTTGCTAGGGCATTGCTGTGCAGTTGCTGTTCTGGATGGTTGCTAGTGTGTTGCTTTTCAGAACTAAAGTGTTATGGGTGGTTGCCAGGGTGTTGCTAGGGTATTCTGGGTGGTTATTAGGGTGTTGCCAAGCAGTTTATATCGTGCTCTGAGTGGTTGCTAGGGCATTGCTGTGCAGTTGCTGTTCTGGATGGTTGCTAGTGTGTTGCTTTTCAGAACTAAAGTGTTATGGGTGGTTGCCAGGGTGTTGCTAGGGTATTCTGGGTGGTTATTAGGGTGTTGCCAAGCAGTTTATATCGTGCTCTGAGTGGTTGCTAGGGCATTGCTGTGCAGTTGCTGTTCTGGATGGTTGCTAGTGTGTTGCTTTTCAGAACTAAAGTGTTATGGGTGGTTGCCAGGGTGTTGCTAGGGTATTCTGGGTGGTTATTAGGGTGTTGCCAAGCAGTTTATATCGTGCTCTGAGTGGTTGCTAGGGCATTGCTGTGCAGTTGCTGTTCTGGATGGTTGCTAGTGTGTTGCTTTTCAGAACTAAAGTGTTATGGGTGGTTGCCAGGGTGTTGCTAGGGTATTCTGGGTGGTTATTAGGGTGTTGCCAAGCAGTTTATATCGTGCTCTGAGTGGTTGCTAGGGCATTGCTGTGCAGTTGCTGTTCTGGATGGTTGCTAGTGTGTTGCTTTTCAGAACTAAAGTGTTATGGGTGGTTGCCAGGGTGTTGCTAGGGTATTCTGGGTGGTTATTAGGGTGTTGCCAAGCAGTTTATATCGTGCTCTGAGTGGTTGCTAGGGCATTGCTGTGCAGTTGCTGTTCTGGATGGTTGCTAGTGTGTTGCTTTTCAGAACTAAAGTGTTATGGGTGGTTGCCAGGGTGTTGCTAGGGTATTCTGGGTGGTTATTAGGGTGTTGCCAAGCAGTTTATATCGTGCTCTGAGTGGTTGCTAGGGCATTGCTGTGCAGTTGCTGTTCTGGATGGTTGCTAGTGTGTTGCTTTTCAGAACTAAAGTGTTATGGGTGGTTGCCAGGGTGTTGCTAGGGTATTCTGGGTGGTTATTAGGGTGTTGCCAAGCAGTTTATATCGTGCTCTGAGTGGTTGCTAGGGCATTGCTGTGCAGTTGCTGTTCTGGATGGTTGCTAGTGTGTTGCTTTTCAGAACTAAAGTGTTATGGGTGGTTGCCAGGGTGTTGCTAGGGTATTCTGGGTGGTTATTAGGGTGTTGCCAAGCAGTTTATATCGTGCTCTGAGTGGTTGCTAGGGCATTGCTGTGCAGTTGCTGTTCTGGATGGTTGCTAGTGTGTTGCTTTTCAGAACTAAAGTGTTATGGGTGGTTGCCAGGGTGTTGCTAGGGTATTCTGGGTGGTTATTAGGGTGTTGCCAAGCAGTTTATATCGTGCTCTGAGTGGTTGCTAGGGCATTGCTGTGCAGTTGCTGTTCTGGATGGTTGCTAGTGTGTTGCTTTTCAGAACTAAAGTGTTATGGGTGGTTGCCAGGGTGTTGCTAGGGTATTCTGGGTGGTTATTAGGGTGTTGCCAAGCAGTTTATATCGTGCTCTGAGTGGTTGCTAGGGCATTGCTGTGCAGTTGCTGTTCTGGATGGTTGCTAGTGTGTTGCTTTTCAGAACTAAAGTGTTATGGGTGGTTGCCAGGGTGTTGCTAGGGTATTCTGGGTGGTTATTAGGGTGTTGCCAAGCAGTTTATATCGTGCTCTGAGTGGTTGCTAGGGCATTGCTGTGCAGTTGCTGTTCTGGATGGTTGCTAGTGTGTTGCTTTTCAGAACTAAAGTGTTATGGGTGGTTGCCAGGGTGTTGCTAGGGTATTCTGGGTGGTTATTAGGGTGTTGCCAAGCAGTTTATATCGTGCTCTGAGTGGTTGCTAGGGCATTGCTGTGCAGTTGCTGTTCTGGATGGTTGCTAGTGTGTTGCTTTTCAGAACTAAAGTGTTATGGGTGGTTGCCAGGGTGTTGCTAGGGTATTCTGGGTGGTTATTAGGGTGTTGCCAAGCAGTTTATATCGTGCTCTGAGTGGTTGCTAGGGCATTGCTGTGCAGTTGCTGTTCTGGATGGTTGCTAGTGTGTTGCTTTTCAGAACTAAAGTGTTATGGGTGGTTGCCAGGGTGTTGCTAGGGTATTCTGGGTGGTTATTAGGGTGTTGCCAAGCAGTTTATATCGTGCTCTGAGTGGTTGCTAGGGCATTGCTGTGCAGTTGCTGTTCTGGATGGTTGCTAGTGTGTTGCTTTTCAGAACTAAAGTGTTATGGGTGGTTGCCAGGGTGTTGCTAGGGTATTCTGGGTGGTTATTAGGGTGTTGCCAAGCAGTTTATATCGTGCTCTGAGTGGTTGCTAGGGCATTGCTGTGCAGTTGCTGTTCTGGATGGTTGCTAGTGTGTTGCTTTTCAGAACTAAAGTGTTATGGGTGGTTGCCAGGGTGTTGCTAGGGTATTCTGGGTGGTTATTAGGGTGTTGCCAAGCAGTTTATATCGTGCTCTGAGTGGTTGCTAGGGCATTGCTGTGCAGTTGCTGTTCTGGATGGTTGCTAGTGTGTTGCTTTTCAGAACTAAAGTGTTATGGGTGGTTGCCAGGGTGTTGCTAGGGTATTCTGGGTGGTTATTAGGGTGTTGCCAAGCAGTTTATATCGTGCTCTGAGTGGTTGCTAGGGCATTGCTGTGCAGTTGCTGTTCTGGATGGTTGCTAGTGTGTTGCTTTTCAGAACTAAAGTGTTATGGGTGGTTGCCAGGGTGTTGCTAGGGTATTCTGGGTGGTTATTAGGGTGTTGCCAAGCAGTTTATATCGTGCTCTGAGTGGTTGCTAGGGCATTGCTGTGCAGTTGCTGTTCTGGATGGTTGCTAGTGTGTTGCTTTTCAGAACTAAAGTGTTATGGGTGGTTGCCAGGGTGTTGCTAGGGTATTCTGGGTGGTTATTAGGGTGTTGCCAAGCAGTTTATATCGTGCTCTGAGTGGTTGCTAGGGCATTGCTGTGCAGTTGCTGTTCTGGATGGTTGCTAGTGTGTTGCTTTTCAGAACTAAAGTGTTATGGGTGGTTGCCAGGGTGTTGCTAGGGTATTCTGGGTGGTTATTAGGGTGTTGCCAAGCAGTTTATATCGTGCTCTGAGTGGTTGCTAGGGCATTGCTGTGCAGTTGCTGTTCTGGATGGTTGCTAGTGTGTTGCTTTTCAGAACTAAAGTGTTATGGGTGGTTGCCAGGGTGTTGCTAGGGTATTCTGGGTGGTTATTAGGGTGTTGCCAAGCAGTTTATATCGTGCTCTGAGTGGTTGCTAGGGCATTGCTGTGCAGTTGCTGTTCTGGATGGTTGCTAGTGTGTTGCTTTTCAGAACTAAAGTGTTATGGGTGGTTGCCAGGGTGTTGCTAGGGTATTCTGGGTGGTTATTAGGGTGTTGCCAAGCAGTTTATATCGTGCTCTGAGTGGTTGCTAGGGCATTGCTGTGCAGTTGCTGTTCTGGATGGTTGCTAGTGTGTTGCTTTTCAGAACTAAAGTGTTATGGGTGGTTGCCAGGGTGTTGCTAGGGTATTCTGGGTGGTTATTAGGGTGTTGCCAAGCAGTTTATATCGTGCTCTGAGTGGTTGCTAGGGCATTGCTGTGCAGTTGCTGTTCTGGATGGTTGCTAGTGTGTTGCTTTTCAGAACTAAAGTGTTATGGGTGGTTGCCAGGGTGTTGCTAGGGTATTCTGGGTGGTTATTAGGGTGTTGCCAAGCAGTTTATATCGTGCTCTGAGTGGTTGCTAGGGCATTGCTGTGCAGTTGCTGTTCTGGATGGTTGCTAGTGTGTTGCTTTTCAGAACTAAAGTGTTATGGGTGGTTGCCAGGGTGTTGCTAGGGTATTCTGGGTGGTTATTAGGGTGTTGCCAAGCAGTTTATATCGTGCTCTGAGTGGTTGCTAGGGCATTGCTGTGCAGTTGCTGTTCTGGATGGTTGCTAGTGTGTTGCTTTTCAGAACTAAAGTGTTATGGGTGGTTGCCAGGGTGTTGCTAGGGTATTCTGGGTGGTTATTAGGGTGTTGCCAAGCAGTTTATATCGTGCTCTGAGTGGTTGCTAGGGCATTGCTGTGCAGTTGCTGTTCTGGATGGTTGCTAGTGTGTTGCTTTTCAGAACTAAAGTGTTATGGGTGGTTGCCAGGGTGTTGCTAGGGTATTCTGGGTGGTTATTAGGGTGTTGCCAAGCAGTTTATATCGTGCTCTGAGTGGTTGCTAGGGCATTGCTGTGCAGTTGCTGTTCTGGATGGTTGCTAGTGTGTTGCTTTTCAGAACTAAAGTGTTATGGGTGGTTGCCAGGGTGTTGCTAGGGTATTCTGGGTGGTTATTAGGGTGTTGCCAAGCAGTTTATATCGTGCTCTGAGTGGTTGCTAGGGCATTGCTGTGCAGTTGCTGTTCTGGATGGTTGCTAGTGTGTTGCTTTTCAGAACTAAAGTGTTATGGGTGGTTGCCAGGGTGTTGCTAGGGTATTCTGGGTGGTTATTAGGGTGTTGCCAAGCAGTTTATATCGTGCTCTGAGTGGTTGCTAGGGCATTGCTGTGCAGTTGCTGTTCTGGATGGTTGCTAGTGTGTTGCTTTTCAGAACTAAAGTGTTATGGGTGGTTGCCAGGGTGTTGCTAGGGTATTCTGGGTGGTTATTAGGGTGTTGCCAAGCAGTTTATATCGTGCTCTGAGTGGTTGCTAGGGCATTGCTGTGCAGTTGCTGTTCTGGATGGTTGCTAGTGTGTTGCTTTTCAGAACTAAAGTGTTATGGGTGGTTGCCAGGGTGTTGCTAGGGTATTCTGGGTGGTTATTAGGGTGTTGCCAAGCAGTTTATATCGTGCTCTGAGTGGTTGCTAGGGCATTGCTGTGCAGTTGCTGTTCTGGATGGTTGCTAGTGTGTTGCTTTTCAGAACTAAAGTGTTATGGGTGGTTGCCAGGGTGTTGCTAGGGTATTCTGGGTGGTTATTAGGGTGTTGCCAAGCAGTTTATATCGTGCTCTGAGTGGTTGCTAGGGCATTGCTGTGCAGTTGCTGTTCTGGATGGTTGCTAGTGTGTTGCTTTTCAGAACTAAAGTGTTATGGGTGGTTGCCAGGGTGTTGCTAGGGTATTCTGGGTGGTTATTAGGGTGTTGCCAAGCAGTTTATATCGTGCTCTGAGTGGTTGCTAGGGCATTGCTGTGCAGTTGCTGTTCTGGATGGTTGCTAGTGTGTTGCTTTTCAGAACTAAAGTGTTATGGGTGGTTGCCAGGGTGTTGCTAGGGTATTCTGGGTGGTTATTAGGGTGTTGCCAAGCAGTTTATATCGTGCTCTGAGTGGTTGCTAGGGCATTGCTGTGCAGTTGCTGTTCTGGATGGTTGCTAGTGTGTTGCTTTTCAGAACTAAAGTGTTATGGGTGGTTGCCAGGGTGTTGCTAGGGTATTCTGGGTGGTTATTAGGGTGTTGCCAAGCAGTTTATATCGTGCTCTGAGTGGTTGCTAGGGCATTGCTGTGCAGTTGCTGTTCTGGATGGTTGCTAGTGTGTTGCTTTTCAGAACTAAAGTGTTATGGGTGGTTGCCAGGGTGTTGCTAGGGTATTCTGGGTGGTTATTAGGGTGTTGCCAAGCAGTTTATATCGTGCTCTGAGTGGTTGCTAGGGCATTGCTGTGCAGTTGCTGTTCTGGATGGTTGCTAGTGTGTTGCTTTTCAGAACTAAAGTGTTATGGGTGGTTGCCAGGGTGTTGCTAGGGTATTCTGGGTGGTTATTAGGGTGTTGCCAAGCAGTTTATATCGTGCTCTGAGTGGTTGCTAGGGCATTGCTGTGCAGTTGCTGTTCTGGATGGTTGCTAGTGTGTTGCTTTTCAGAACTAAAGTGTTATGGGTGGTTGCCAGGGTGTTGCTAGGGTATTCTGGGTGGTTATTAGGGTGTTGCCAAGCAGTTTATATCGTGCTCTGAGTGGTTGCTAGGGCATTGCTGTGCAGTTGCTGTTCTGGATGGTTGCTAGTGTGTTGCTTTTCAGAACTAAAGTGTTATGGGTGGTTGCCAGGGTGTTGCTAGGGTATTCTGGGTGGTTATTAGGGTGTTGCCAAGCAGTTTATATCGTGCTCTGAGTGGTTGCTAGGGCATTGCTGTGCAGTTGCTGTTCTGGATGGTTGCTAGTGTGTTGCTTTTCAGAACTAAAGTGTTATGGGTGGTTGCCAGGGTGTTGCTAGGGTATTCTGGGTGGTTATTAGGGTGTTGCCAAGCAGTTTATATCGTGCTCTGAGTGGTTGCTAGGGCATTGCTGTGCAGTTGCTGTTCTGGATGGTTGCTAGTGTGTTGCTTTTCAGAACTAGCACAAAAGTTCTGCTGTGGCTTTATAGGTAATATTTTTGTTGACAAAACTGAGCAGAAACAGACAATATTGTGTTTAAAATAAATATAACACAATATTAACTTCTTATTTACTGAACTATTGTATAAAATCACATTTGCACTCGTTATATTCAAGACAAAAACTGCACTCGTGTGATATCGCTTATCATGTGAAACTCATGCAGGGGCTTTTTTTTTTTTTTCTTGCACCAATATCTTGAATTTTAGGGCATAACTTCATTTATGGAGTTGTTACCCTGCATCATATTTGTCAGTCAAGTGTATGAAATGTATGACGTACAGGTATGGGGGCGGGGCCAGTGCGTTAACTGCTTTAAAATATTTTAATCGAAAATAATAATTTAATCAATTAAGTTAATGCATTAAACTAAAAACACTAATATATATATATATACACATACATACATATATATATATATATATACATACATACATTATTGCTCTTTTATTGGTTTTGATTGCTTCTATTGTCCTCATTTGTAAGTCACGACTCGCTTTGGATAAAAGTGTCTGCTAAATGACTAAATGTAAATGTAAATAATTCTGCCTTTTTCCTGCAAATGCGAGAAAAAAGTCAGAATTATGATTTATATATATATATACACATACATACATATATATATATATATATACATACATACATTATTGCTCTTTTATTGGTTTTGATTGCTTCTATTGTCCTCATTTGTAAGTCACGACTCGCTTTGGATAAAAGTGTCTGCTAAATGACTAAATGTAAATGTAAATAATTCTGCCTTTTTCCTGCAAATGCGAGAAAAAAGTCAGAATTATGATTACCTTTTTATTTTGTGGTGGAAATAGAGCCACCACAACTGCATGATGTAAACTAGGAATTGCAAGAAATCTAGAATTCTGAGTTTACATCTTTATATCTCACATAATTGTGAGATAACAATTTGCAACCATCTATTTTATTCCATGGTGAAAATAGGCTTCAATAGGTTCGTTTATAGTATTTATAATTTAGCAGTATATAAAAATGCATGTGTGTTGACAAGTTCTTGCCTGTGTGATGTAAGGACCACCGGCCTGCCACCCTGAATCACACTCATGATGGAGTTCCAGAGGAACCTCCGAGAGTGAGGATCCATTCCTGTGGTTGGCTCATCCTGGCACGGGGGGGAAAAACATACTTGTAACAATCCTTATCTTATTCTGAAAGAAATCGCACAGAAAAGCTCTTACCAGGAGCAGAAGAGCTGGACAGTCAATCATTGTTTCCATCACTGTATGTGCCGGCAGTGCAGCCTGCATACTCAAATAAACCCAGTTTCTGAATTCCCCATTCAGCCACCTGCATCAACGAGAGATAGAGGTTTCTGTCAGAAATCCTTAGAGAGAAAGAAATAAGAAGAGATAAGAAAGTGGAAACTGGTCTCACTCTGCTGATCTCGGATTCCGGGACACCTCTGAGCCGAGCGTATAAGTGCAGATGTTCTCTTCCTGTTAGAAGATCATCTATGGCACCAAACTGAGGGCAGTAGCCCATGTTCTGGTGCACGTCCAGAATGTTGGTAAGAATGCTGGAGCATCACAAGAAATCAACCAAGTTAATGACAAAATCAAAATGAGTTGAAAGTCAAAATTAGTGTGTAAAGTGTGTAATTTGCCACATCACTAGAGGCACCAAACAAAAGAGTAAAAATAACAATGGCTTCCTAACAGTTTTCATAAAAAATTGGTGTTGCTCGGATCTATCATAACCATAACAGTGTTGTGTTACAAACCTGTAACCAGTCACAACCGCTTCCCCTGAAGTGACATCTATGTCTCCTGTCAGCATTTTGAATGTGGTAGTTTTCCCAGCACCATTCACACCCAGAAGTCCAAAGCACTGTGGGGGAAAAAAAAGTTTATGCAAAGCTCATGGTGATCTTAACACAACCAAATGTCTCTACTGATTACCTCTCCTGGTGACACTCCTACACATATCCTGTCCACCGCTGGCCTAATTGTTCCAGTATACGTCTATAGAGATAAAAACACACTCATGATCTCTATTGTGTGAAACATTACCCATCATGCACCAGTATAAAGTGGACTGACTTGCCTTTGATAAGTCTTTTATCTGGAGGATGTCACTAGAGCTTCCTCCTTTGTAAACCTTCTCTCTCTCTTTGGCCACATCCACATCTTCATCAGTTATTGGCGCCTTCTTAAAATCTGACATCCTGTAGAAAGAGTCAGCATATATATATATATATATATATATATATATATATGGATATGCAATATTTCCACTGGAGTGACTCTTTTGAATGTATTTCTTCTCACCAGTGATCCAGGAAGAATCGGTACTGTATCAGAACGTTCAGGATGAAATAGACAAACCCCTCTATCGCCATGAATGTCACATTCTTTCCCACAAAGTCCCAGCTGAAGGGATCCAAACTGAAGTCCTCACCTGAGACACACAATAGATATGCATGAACCTCACAAAAAGTTCACCACCATTTACATCTTTAGAAATTATGAAAATTATTTCGTTATGTGGCTTTGCAGGTTATGTGCAGTTGTGTTCTTATGCGGTTATTAGGGTGTTCTGGGTGGTTGCTAGGGTATTCTGGGTGGTTGTTTGTGTGTTGCCAAGCAGTTTCTATTGTGCTCTGAGTGGTTGCTAGGGCGTTGCTATACAGTTGCTGTTCTGGATAGTTACTAGTGTGTTGCTCTTCAAAGCTAGATTATTCTGAGTGGTTGCCAGGGTGTTGCTAGGGTATTCTGGGTGGTTATTAGGGTGTTGCCAAGCAGTTTATATCATGCTCTGAGTGGTTGCTAGGGCATTGCTGTGCAGTTGCTGTTCTGGATGGTTGCTAGTGTGTTGCTTTTCAGAACTAGAGTGTTATGGGTGGTTGCCAGGGTGTTGCTAGGGTTTTCTGGATGGTTATTAGGGTGTTACAAAGCAGTTTCTACTGTGCTTTGAGTGGTTGCTAGGACATTGCTATGCAGTTGCTTTTCTAGGGTGCGTTTCCCAACTATGGTCGCAAGTTCCGTCGTTACCAACATAGTTCAACGATTTGGTGATTCTCAAAACCATAGTTCAAACGAACATTCGCAAACAGCGTCGCAAACTTACGTGGTTGGAACTACAGCTCTCAACCTGTGGTTAGAGCATAGTTTCTTCTTAGTAAGACATATGGGCTTAAATAAATTATGCTCTTGGGCACAATAAGCAAGCTAACATGCAGTCCAATCTATATATTCCATTGTATCTAAATATAAATGCATTTTAATCAATGTATTTTAGCGCGTCCTCAATAAGTGTCGTTTTTAAAGAGTGCGCATGTGCACAAATGTCTAAGGGAAGTTTAGATGATATTCTGGGTGGTTGCTAGTGTGCTGCCAAACAGTTTCCTGGGTGTTCTGGGTGGTTACTAGGGTGTTCCTAGGGAATTTTGGGTTGGTGCTAGAGTGTTCTGTCTGGCTGCTAGGACATTGCTATGCAGCTGCTAGGGTGTTCTGGGTGGATGTTAATGTGTATGTCATCCAATATCTTAGAGAAGTCTCTAATTAGTTAAAGAGACATCTCAAGTTAGTCCTTGTAGACTTTAAGCAGTTTTGAAGATCAGTTTGAGCCTGAGTCTGATCCATTTGATTATCAAAAATAATTGCTGCTTTGAATTGCCATCAGATGCAATGTGAATCTTTTATGAAGACATGGTTGATAAATCTAAGGTGTTATATTTCCATCATGTTGACATATAGATTAAAGCTCAGTGACTTTTATAGAGGCCTGATCACTGGGTCCAGACCTTGCCAGGGGCCAGGGTAGGGTTGCTTGTGGCAGAATCAATGCGACCAATTGAAATGTGAGGTGGGGACAGGAGCAGGACTCACCAAAGCGTGCATACATGTCCATCACGGCCTGGTTCATCGCCATGTCAATGAGCCCGCGGCCCAAACAGAAGTGAGGAAAGACAAGTAGAGCTTTCTTCAGCACCTGGTTACACTTATACAGAGCCTGCAAAAGTAGAGACAGATGGAGGATGAAATGTCAGCTTTACACTTGAACTTTTGGCCTGAAAGACTAATGCATTTAGAAACATGATTGAAATTCTAATGATGATATTAGTGGAAACTGGGGAAAATTTACACTACAATAAAGTCAAGGCTGGGATGTTTTACCTCTGTACTATCAAACAGGTCTAATATAAATGTGATGGCACTGCTGTTGATGCCAATGAAGAGGTTGATGCAGGACAGAGAGACGTACGCTGTACTGGGCACGTTAAATACATATGACATCGGATACATCATGGGAGTCACCGACCAACTATTTCATAGGAAAAAGGCAGATTAGGATATTTTAAAATATTCATACAGGTCAGATTTATAGAGACTACTTTTTTATCTTCAGATACATTTTCCACTTCTTTCTTTGAATGCATGAATAATTCTGATTCTGTCAAGATATGCTTTCTTATCAGAAACAAAAAGACTTTTATCTTCAGAATAAGGGATTTGTGCTGGAGTGTCTGGTTTGGATTCACACTGAGCTGTCTGAGAGACATTTGGCTCTCAATTGCACTGCTGATGTGATCGAGGGCCAAGTATCTACTCTGGGAAATGGCAGCGTGAATAAGACACTGACAAATCACCCTTCAAACATTTCAGTGGGGTCTACTTACGACCCTTCATCTCTCAGGACAGTATGTACTGTTAAAGCTACTGAGGGTGACCTTTTTACATAGAGTACTTTTGGATTGTGACCCACGTATCTAATAAGACAGACCTAGAAGTGCTGTTCTGCTAAAAGAAATGTAAAAGGATCAATGAAAGATGACATATATTTTTCCATTACCCATAAAGCATCAGCAGAGCTATCAGGGCTTGCAAGTTGCCAGGCGAGGTGTAGCATTTTTTGTCAAATGCAATAAAAATCCCCACAACCATCGCTGCGCTGACAGCGTAGTTTATCTAAAAAGACAGGACAACAGCAAAACTGAATTATAAGACCATTTCAAGGAACATAAGACAATGCTATGGAATAAATATTTATTCTATATTTATTAGGCACTATAAATGCACTTACTGGTGAAAATAACATGCTTCTGCTTTATTGGTATTTCATTTATTATTATTATTATTTATCCAGACCAGGGCTCAACAATAAAGATGTAGTTGCAAATTGTGCCGATTTATCACCAAGAAAATGTTTTCTAGCTGGCTAACAGAGGGTTTTTTTTAAATTGCAAAAATGATTTGTGATAGTCTGAAAGCATAAGCAAGAAAACAATAAAGCAATCAATAATGTTTTGCATAGTATTTTTTTGTAAAGTGTGTTTATAAATGTATGGCATTACATTTATAGTGGTATAATTTCCAGCTTGTTGCATATTTTCTTTTTGTTAAGAAAAAAAAATTAAATAATGTAATTTAATGAACAAAAGTATTAAATAGTAAAATGGTAAAGTACAATGTTTAAATGTTTAATGAGGAATGTGCGTGTATATATATATAT
>NW_015505827.1:28510-31576 GCF_001515645.1 Sinocyclocheilus grahami
ATATATATATATATATATATATATATATATATATATATATGATCACTGTTAAAAAGCAAAAAAAAATATTTTTGTGTGGGCCCAGTAATTATTTTTTTTAATTACATTTTTTTTAAATTAATAACATAATTCAATTAACAAATGAAATGGTACAGAACATAACATTTAATGAAAAATGTAAATTATTTCTAGCAAATATAGAATTACATTGCTAAAAATAAACCTTTAATAAATTTCATTTAAGTTTTAATTATTTATTTATTTTTATTCCTTTTTTTTGTAAGGCCAGTGACAATGTAGAGTTGTAGAGTCTTTATACTAACCATGTCCCAGAAGAAGTTAGCAATCCAGTACACCAGAGGACTGACCCCACTCACAAACTGCAGGTGTTTGGCCTGCGTCACTCTCTCCTGGATCAGATACAGCACAAAACTGGCCAGTACGAAGGACATGGCGAAAATCACACATATAGCCACCACTGCATCCACTGAGGTGGTCAGTCTGAAAGAATGTATAAGTAAACAATACTTACACAAAGAGAAGTACACTTACATAAAACCTTTTTACATGCATAAAAAGCTGTACTGAGACTGATTTGCAAGTAAAACAAATGTATGAATTACTGTCAGCATTACACTCACACTGTGACCTCCGACAGCTGTTCCTTAGTCAGGTTTAGTGGATGATTGATGGCTGTGATGCCGTACTCATAAATCAGCTCCAGGAGGCAGGTTTGCTCGAAGGATGGTGTTATTCGCCACATTCATGAAGGCCACTATAGTGTGCCAGCCTTTGTTATTGAACCACACCTAGAGGAGATAACAAATGGGTTATTTATCTTGAATGGGACGAGCCGAGCTCAGTAAACTGTGACAGGAAGTGAAGTTGAAAGAAATCTCACCTTGATATTGTTTTCAGTTTCCATATATCTCAAAGTGTCCCAAACTCCTGCAGAGTAAGCTTTGAGTATCTGCCCTGTAAATGATCACAACAGTTATCAACAATTATTTCAATTATATTAGAAGAACTAAAAGTAATTTGTATTCACTACTTTGCTTTGATTACATCAATTCCCAGTGAAAACAACCAGAACAGTTACCCCTGTGACGTTAAGCAGACGTCCTAACTGAGCAGCTGCATTCTGGATGGTTTTAGGATCCACATCAAGAACAGGAAGTACCTGTTCCAGGTACTTCCAGGTACCAGGTACCACCGTACCTGAAGAAAAGAGACCGTCATTCTTCTACATATTTAGATCACAGAATGCATGTATGTGTTCTCTAAGTGACCACAAGATGGAGTCGTTGTATTTTCTACTTATGTTTAAGACACCCATACCTCTGTTCATTCACCCAGTACTTGCTCTTCAAGCTGTACAACAAAAACACAAATAAGATGAGTTCTTGGAAACATAAGAGCAAGTTAATGAATGATTAGTCACAAATGGGCCATAATACCTTGTCCGTATAAAGTTTGGGTAGGTCTTCACCAAATAATCAGAGATGTTCATGCCGGTTAAATCCATCAACACGTCACCAGTGGACTGAATCCTCTGAAATGCAGGAAACACATCACTATACATCATTTTAAAGACTTTATAGTGACATATCTACAGCTGAGAGACAAACCTGGGGAGGAGGAAGGCCTCCAGCACCTTCTGGACACACCGGTAACATGGTGAGTTTGTTGGGCGTGCTGCACTGGCAGCTGGGAGACGGACCGATGTCCGTCCATTCTGGGTTACCCAGCATCTCAATGAGCGCTGGGTTCACCAGGGGCATCTCCCACTATGTGGTTATGTTATTACATGGATAGTCTCTGTGGACAACAAAAATGGACATGGTAAGCAGGACAAACACCTTTGGATATTCTTTAATATCATTAGAATGCATGTACACATACTCTAGAGGTTCATCCACCATACAGCGAGTCCCAAATCCAGGTTTAGAAGAACCTCACCAAAATACCTCATATCTGGGCTTTGCATCTGTTCATTACTGAAAAAGACATTTAAAAGACTGTTTTAACTGCTTAGTTAACTATACAGTGAATAAATAAACGGATTATGTTCCAGCGTAAATGTACTGTACCTGAAGAATGTGAACTGTCGGCCGTACATCCATGGGCTTAGAGTAAGACTGGGGTATTCGCCGAATGGAGGAACAATCAGTGTGAACATCAGAGAAACAAGGACAAAACTAGCAGGCAACACAATCTGAGGAAGAGAATACCAGTGGGCATCATAAAAACTGTAATTTTTTAACCAAATCCTATGCACTTCATTACTGACGTTACAAAGCAACAAGTTTCCAAAGCAATGCTATTATTCTGACCTGGGCAAGGAAGTCTTTGCCGGAACGTGTGGTGAGATGAAACCTCTTTATGACAAGAGCAAAAAACTGTTTCAAGACCAGAAAGATTCCCTTCACCTGATGAGATCCTCTGCCATCTTTGCTGGTTGAACTTCCAGAGTTTGTTTGGCCGTTAGCATACACCGACCTGTCTGTATCTAAACAAAAGATCAAAAGCAGTCAAGATCTAGAACCTAGAATCTAGAATTATTATTTTTAGAACGTTCTGGTCAACTAATATGGGTTTTCCAATGAGAACAGTGAGGCTTTTACAGTATAATTCTGGTACAATTTAACGGTAGCATATAGACAAAACATAATTGAAAAAAAGACATTTATTTACACTGTTTACTTCAATGAATTGCAAAAAATATGCAAACAAAAAACAGGGGTGCTAACTACAATTATTTAGCCAAGCAGTCACTGTTATTGGCTTATACAGAATCTCAAAAAGTCCAAGTATTGTTTGAAGATTTACCATAATAGTCCTAAATAACTAATTTTCAGTGACTATTTTTAGCTGTGAAAAAAATAACTATAGCTATAAAAAGCAAGCTTAACCTTCTGATGCATTCATTCTTATAATCACAAATTATTTTTAAATAACTATAATATTTCCCAGACATTTATTCTTAAAGGTGCAGTAAGTGATTTCTGAGAAACGCTGTTAAAAGTGGATCGGACCGAGCACCAAAACACACTTGTAGCCAATCAC